>NC_041400.2:87115203-87175203 GCF_900747795.2 Erpetoichthys calabaricus | reverse complement strand
CTACTGTCCTGTAGACCTTCCCTTTCACTCTTGCTGATACCCATCTGTCACAAATTACTCCTGACACTCTTCTCCACCCATTCCACCCTGCCTGCACTCTTTTTCACCTCTCTTCCACAATCCCCATTACTCTGTACTGTTGATACCAATTATTTAAACTCCTCCAACTTCACCAACTCTACTCGTTGCATCCTCACCATTCCACTGACCTCCCTGTCATTTACACACACGTATTGTCTTGTTCCTACTGACATTCATTCCTCTCCTCTCTAGAGCATATCTCTACCTCTCCAGTAGGGAATCCATTCCCGAGAATTCGGGAATCCCGAATTTCATTCCCGGGAATCCCGGGCATCTAACATGTGAGCGGTTTTAGAATGACCAACACTTTTAATAAAACTACTGCAATATGTTGACACAAATAAAAGACTAACCTTATCTACAAGCAGTTCACGCTGTCATAGAAGTACATGCATCTTTAGTTTCGGTAATAAGAGCATAGAAATCACAACGTCCTCACAGATGGCGCAGTGATAGTGCTGCTGCTTTGCAGTAAGGAGACTGTGTAAAATTATGGGGTCGCTTCCCGGTTCCTCCCTGTGTGGACAGCGATTTGAGTACTGAGAAAAGCGCTATATAAATGTAATTTATTATTATTATTGTGTCCAGCGTGCGGTCGTCCATGTGAGAGCGCACCTTCGTGCAGAAGTAGCCAGCCGCTGAGAAAGCATGCTCTGCCTCCACTGAAGTAGGCGGCACAATCATCAGATACTGATACACTTGTTCTAAACGACACCTGCGCTCGCCATTGCGCTGAAACACCGCCATTTCAGCTTTTACTGATGCATCCAGTTTCATGTCATCATTCTGTGATAGCAAGTTTCTTGAAACAGATAATGCGGATGCAACAGACTGATGCATTGCAATTTCAAGTTGCTGTTCAAAGCTGTTGTCTGTTGAAGTGCAAGCTGCAGCAATGGCGCCACCTTAATTATTTTCAACTATAACTCTGTTATTTCTTGATTGATTTTTACACACTATATATGCAAGCTTGGCCATTCCCGGTAATTACAGCAGTTTCATTCCCGGGAATGCGGAAATGAAAAATGTCCAGGAATGGATTCCCTACTCTCCAGGGTCTTCTCAACCTGCTCCCTACTATCGCTTCAGATCACAATGTCATCAGCAAACATCATAGTCCACGGAGACTCCTGTCTAGTCTCGTCTGTCAACCTATCCATCACCATTGCAAATAAGAAAGGGCTCAGAGCCGATCCCTGATGTAATCCCACCTCCACCTTGAATGCATCTGTCACTCCTACTGCAGACCTCACCACGGTCACACTTCCTTCGTACATATCCTGTACAACTCTTGCATACTTCTCTGCCACTCCAGACTTCCTCATACAATACCACAACTCCTGTCGAGGCACCTTGTCATATGCTTTCTCCAGGTCCACAAAGACGCAATGCAGTTCCTTCTGGCCTTCTCTATACTTCTCCATCAACACCCTCAGAACAAATATCGCATCTGTGGTGCTCTTTCCTGGCATGAAGCCATACTGCTGCTCACTAATCATCACCTCACTTCTTAACCTGGCTTCCACTACTCTTTCCCCTAACTTCATGCTGTGGCTCATTAATTTTATTCCCCTGTAGTTACCACAGTCCTGCACATCCCCCTTATTCTTAAATATCAGCACCAGTACTCTTCTCCACTCCTCAAGCATCCTCTCACCTTCCAAGATTCCATCCTCTTCATAGCTGTCCTTATTTCCTCCTTGCTAATCCGTTGCACTTCCTGATTCACTATCTTCACATCATCCAACCTCTCTTTTCTCTCTCTCTCTTGTTCTCTTCATTCATCAGCCTCTCAAAGTAGTCTTTCCATCTGCTCAACACACCCTCCTCGCTTGTGAGTATGTTTCCATCTTTATCCTATATTACTCTAACCTGCTGCACATCTTTCCCACCTCAGTCCCTCTGTCTAGCCAATTGGTACAAGTCATTTTCTCCCTCTTTAGTGTCGAACCTCTCATACAACTCCTCATATACCTTTTGTCTAGCCTTTGCCAGCTCTCTCTTCACCTTGCGCCTTATCTCCTTGTATTCTTGTCTACTTTCTGCATCTCTGACTTTCCCACTTCTTCTTTGCCATCCTCTTCCTCTTTATACTCTCCTATACTTCCCCATTCCACCACCAGGTTTCCTTTTCCTCCTTCCTCTGTCCAGATGTCACACCAAGCACCCTTCTTGCTGCCACCCTTACTACATCTGCTGTAGTTTCCCAACTGTCTGGTAATTCTTCACTACCACCCAGTGCCTGTCTCATCTTCTCCTTAAACTCAACCTTGCAGTTTTCCTTTTTCAACTTCCGTTTGATCCTTGGCTCTGCCCTCGCTCTATTCCTATTCTTGTTCTCCATCATCCTACAGACCACCATCCTATGCTGCTTAACTGCACTTTCCTCTACCACCACTTTGCAGTCTTCAGTCTCCTTCAGGTTGACTCTTCTGCATAGGATGTAATCTACTTGTGTGCATCTTCCTCCACTCTTGTACGTAACCCTATGTTCCTCCCTCTTCTTAAAATACGTGTTCACCACAGCCATGTCCATCCTTTTAGCAAAATCCACTATCCTCTGGCCTTCTTCATTCCACCATACCTACCCATCACCTCCTAGTCTCTTCTGTTCCTTTCACCAATGTGTCCATTGAAATCCGCTCCAATCACCACTTTCTGTCCCTTGGGTACACTGTTTATCACTTCATCCAACTCACTCCAAAAATCATTTCTCACCCATTGCACACCCAACTTGCGGGGTATATGCACTAACAATATTCACCATCACACCTGCAATTTCCAGCTTAATAATCATTACTCTGTCTGACACTCTTTTCGCATCCAAAATACTCTTGACATACTGTTCCTTCAGAATAACCCCTACTCCATTTCTCCTCCTATCCATACCATCCATCCATCCATTTTCCAACCCACTGAATCCGAACACAGGGTCACGGGGGGTCTGCTGGAGCCAATTCCAGCCAACACAGGGCACAAGGCAGGAACCAATCCTGGGCAGGGTGCCAACCCACCGCAGGACACACACAAACACACCAAGCACACACTAGGGCCAATTTAGAATCGCCAATCCACCTAACCTGCATGTCTGTGGACTGTGGGAGGAAACCTACGCAGACACGGGGAGAACATACAAACTCCACGCAGGGAGGACCCGGGAAGCGAACCCAGGTCCCCAGGTCTCCCAACTGCGAGGCAGCAGCGCTACCCACTGCGCCACCGTGCCGCCCCTTATCCATACCATGATAGAACAATTTGAATCCACCTCCGATCCACCTGGCCTTACTCCCCTTCCATTTAGTCTCTTGCACGCACAATATATCAGTATACACTGCACTGTATGAATAAATGTCTTCCATATGTATATTCAATAACCCCTTTATAGTTCTTCTATGAAAGCTATAGTCTGTCTTAATTGTTCCATTTTATTTGTAAACTTGGTTTGTTTTGGTAACTGTTGGGTGTTTTTTAGTTTGTAAAGCTCTCCTTTAAATTTGAATAAATTGGACCATGATGCCTATACATAAAACTTCATTTGGCCCCAGGGGAAAATTTGGCTTTTGACAGAATTTCTTTAAATAGATAAAAATGAATAAATATGGTAAGTAAATACACAGACACACTACAGAATAACTATAAAGCAAGAAAATTAAAAAGAAGGAAGTTCTGACTTGGCTGGCAGTATTATGCAGATGTGTTGCTATTGGTATAAAGGAGCCTAAGTAGCGTTTCTTGACACACTTCTGCTGAAGAATTTGTTGGCTGAAAATAGTCCATGTATCAGAGGATGTGCGTCATTGTTCATAATGGCATTTAGTTTTGTTTTAATATCCTCCACTACTACCTCAAGGGGGTCCAGAATGTATCCTATAACTGAGTATGCCTTTTTAATTAGCTTGTTGATTCAGTGGGCCTCTCTTGATGTTACCAACCTAGCACACCATTGCATAGAAAATCTGTGCGGCCATCAGTGTTATAGATGATGTGAAGGATGTCTCTTCCCACATTAAAGGATCCCAGTCTCCTAAGGAAAAAGAGCCTGCTCTGCCCTTCTATAGTTCCTCTGTGTTCTGAAACCAGTATAACCTGTCATTAATATGGACACCCAAGTACATGTAGGACTGGACCACCTCTACATCCATTCTTTAAATACTGAATGGACATATAGGCTCTTTGGTGCAGTCAATTATCAGTTCCTTGGTTTTGCTGATGTTAAGATGCAGGCAATTCTTTGTACCATGAAACAAATGTCTCCACCTTACTCCTTTCTCATTCCCGTTAGTATACAGTAATCCCTCCTCCATCGCGGGGGTTGCGCTCCAGAGCCACCCGCGAAAATAAGAAAATCCGCGAAGTAGAAATGATGCGTTTATATGGTTATTTTTATATCGTCATGCTTGGGTCACAGATTTGCGCAGAAACACAGGAGGTTGTAGAGAGACAGGAACGTTATTCAAACACTGCAAACAAACATTTGTCTCTTTTTCAAAAGTTTAAACTGTGCTCCATGACAAGACAGAGATGACAGTTCCGTCTCACAATTAAAAGAATGCAAACATATCTTCCTCTTCAAAGGAGTGCGCGTCAGGAGCAGATGTCAGAGAGAGAGAGAAAAGCAAACAAATCAATAGGGCTGTTTGGCTTTTAAGTATGCGAAGTACCGCGGCACAAAGCTGTTGAAGGCGGCAGCTCACACCCCCTCCGTCAGGAGCACAGAGAGAGAGAGAGACAGAGAAAAACAAACAAGCACAAATCAATACGTGCCCTTCGAGCTTTTAAGTATGCGAAGCACCGTGCAGCATGTCGCTTCAGGAAGCAGCTTGCAAAGAAGGTAGCAATGTGAATATAATCTTTCAGCATTTTTAGACGAGCGTCCGTATCGTCTAGGTGTGCGAACAGCCCCCTACGTCAGGAGAGAGAGGGAGAAAAGTAAGTTGGGTAGCTTCTCAGCCATCTGCCAATAGCGTCCCTTGTATGAAATCAACTGGGCAAACCAACTGAGGAAGCATGTACCAGAAATTAAAAGACCCATTGTCCGCAGAAATCCGCAAACCAGCAAAAAATCCGCGATATATATTTAAATATGCTTACATATAAAATCCGTGATGGAGTGAAGCCGCGAAAGGCGAAGAGCGATATAGCGAGGGATTGCTGTACCTCATAAGTGCAGAATCATTTCTGCAAGTGACTTGACCTGGGGTTCTATTTGTAGTTGGAGTACAGTGAAGAAAAAATGACAGGACTGTTCCTTGTGATAAGATTTGTTATATTTTAAATAACAAAAAAAAAAAAAATAATTAAATGGAAATATTGACTATCAGTGTGGCATTACACTAAACGATATTACTATTGTTTGACATATTTATTGTAAATCTAGCATTCTTATGCAGTTGCATTTTATAGGTAAAAATCTCTTGAATGCATTCAGTGGAAGGTGTATATAAAAGCATGCTTTAATTTTTATGCTATATGAATGACTTTTTTTTTTTTTTTTTTTTTTTTTTTTTGTTAATCCTCAAATGTCTTCTGGACATTATTGTAAAGGCACTTAAGCAGTTTTAGTTCTGTGTGGTAGTGCTTTGCCAAATCTGCCAAAAAAATATTCCTTATCTGTATTTTGTAAAATTCAGGTAGTTTTGTTTTGATAGATTTTGTCTTGTGACGAATGCCTTACATGCAAAGACATGTTTGCTTTTTAAGCTAATTCAGTGCTATGTTTTTTGGACAAATATTGAAGGAGTGCTATGCATCCAGTTGTCAAGCTATTTGTCAAAAAGTCTCAAAAGACTGGCAAGTTGTTATCCCATTTTCTTAATTATGGAAATGTTATCCTAGGTAAGAGGATACCAATGAATGAAACTGTAGCCTAATATGACATAGAAATAGGTAACTTGTCTTCTATTTGGAGATGAGCAATTTAGCTTTTAAAGTGATCTATAAAGATTTTGACATAAAAAAAATTACATACTATTGTATTAGGTGAAATCCTTTACTTGGACTGAACCTTTCAGATTAGGCTTGACTGTAGGTTTTTCACGACTAAACAAATTTAAATATTTGAAATTGTCAGTTAAAATGAAGCAAAGATTTCTTTCTTTTAATCTTCTCAAAACATGTGCATTCTCAAGCATTACATCACGCTTTTGGCAATGCAGTGTGGATAAAAATCTTCTCTCTCTGTTTTCAGGACAAAGCCTAGGATATGGATTTGTGAACTATGTGGACCCAAAAGATGCAGAAAAAGCCATCAACACTTTAAATGGCTTGAGACTTCAGACCAAAACAATTAAGGTGAGACACATACAAGTAAGGTTATGTATTTCTTTTAAGTTTTATGATGATTATATACAATTAAAGACCCAAGTATTTAATACAGAAAACAGGTACAATGCAACAGAGATAAAGAATCCTTTCATTAGTATTGGCTAGAATAGAAGTAAGTTTTGAGGTTGCTTAGGAGAATGTTACTAAAGTTTCCTAACACATTTGTGATTTCTCGCTTTGTAAACTCTGAGCGGTTAAAGTAGTCTCCCGTAATGTGGCTGTGCTGAGATCTAGTGGGGCTAGTCTCTGTGCCCTCAGCCAAAGAAAAGGTGGTTGAAGTGTTTCTTGAATGCTCTTTGGATTGATGTTTTCCAAAAATACTGTAGGTTCCTCTGGTTGGTGGTTTGGGTTTTGTGTGTGGGCCCTGTGGGGGTATATATGTTATTGTATATATAATTTTGTTTTAGTGTCTCTTTAGCCATGTAGAGGTAAGGACAATAGCTAGATTTCAGAGATGTTTTGGACCATGTTTTAATTGCCAAGTGAATTTGGAGTCTGTCCTTTTTATACAATACTTGAATAAATGTGGAGTGGAACAGTTTTTACTTGTCTTTCATTATCTGTATTGGGAGAAATTGAGTTTTACACATGTTAAATGGAAAATCTAAACCTTAGCTGGATCATATCCTTTTCATGAAAATAAAGCACAGAAGTACAGTCAAAGCCAATTTAAGATTTGGTGTTAAATCTGGACACTTGCAGATATTTTATTGTCCAGTAGTCGTCTTCAGTGTATACGGCAACATTTTTTAGCTGGTCATGATGTAGTAGGGAGAAGAATCTGCACCTTTAAATTTCAGTTCATGGTTCTCTTGGGTGATAGTGGATTACTCTCCATTTCAGAGGTGAGGCAATGCTAAACCTGCAACAATTCCTTCTAGCTTAACCCCAAATGCAACAATTTTAGTTTGTTACTCAGCCAGACATGTTTGACCTGTGGAATGTAATGTGAACTATTGACATAACTGGCATTTGAAAAATGTATTTTATTTTAAGTGAAATACCTAATCACACCTTCATGTGTAATTTCAGAATTCTCTAAAACAATGCATAAGTCTGAGATAGCACCTCACTTTGTTTTGCACAACCTTGTTAATTAAGTAATAGGATTTGAATGAGTAGAACTAATGAAAAATGCATACAAGCAGCATTAGAGATTTTGTTTGCAATAAACAAAATGTCTTAATCTGCTTTTCAGTGGCATAAATAAGCAAATTTGATAGGGCCTGGCTAGTATACGTCTTGTTAGACACTGTTCTTTATTGCAGATGCTGGCTGTAAAGGTGAGTGCAGTGTAAAGATGGTTTCAGGTACAAATAAACCACTTCTGACAAATGATCTGGCAACTTAGAGAATTACCATGAGGGGAGAGGCAGATTAAAGTTGTCAGTGCTTCTGTTAACTACGCAAAGTTATATTATTGGAGGCTGTGATGGTTCAGATTACGGTGAAGAGTCATGTTACTTTCAGGGTTTCCATTTTTAGAGCTGTGATTGATTGCTCACCATCTGACTGTGAGGAGTCTTGTTTCCCTTATGCAGTATATACTAGTGTCGGGTCATTTTCCTTACCTCCTTCCCTAACGTTGCCATTGATGATATTCATTGACTGGAATCAGTGAAAATTATATATAATCAAAGTAATTATATATAATCAATTTTAATTTGAAAGTCTATGTATAAATATTTGTGAGAAGGTAATACTGTATGAGCTTTAATAATCCAACTTCTGTAGCTGTCAGACTTTCTAGCATACCCATCCTGCATCTCTTCAGGAGAAAATGTACACTCCATTTGGCTGGGTGCTTTTGTGGGTGGTGTTGCCTTAATTTGCCTTTGGCAATTTTAAAAACTTTTTTTTTTTTTTTTTGAGGTCAGTCCTATGTTAAGACTTCAAGTATTGCCCATTTTGTGTCCTATTAGACTACATTCAAGGTGGGGAGGCATTGTTGTGCACAAGTTAGCATTACTGTGGTACATGTGTAGCATTATGGGATGCAATACTGCATCTGGATTTGCCCATTTTGAGATTTTTGTACCTGTGTGGGTTTTTCTCTAGGCATTTGGTCTTTCATCCCACATACGGTGGTACCTCTGGTCACGACCGTAATTAGTTCCAAAACTCTGGACGTGACCCGATTTGTAAATATATATTTTTTAAGCACAAAAGTAGTTCATTATACCATAGAATGCACAGTGTAATAGTAAACTAAATGTGAAAACATTGAATAACACTGAGAAAACCTTGAACAACAGAGAGATCTAACATTGTAAGAGTTCGCGCTAGACCCTTACGAACCGCTTGCTGTAAACTTTTGAGTTTTTAGCACAGGGAAAAATAATTAAATGCCACTTCTCTTGCGAAACGTTTCACACCATCCTCTACTGGTTTTAAATCCCTCACCTTCGCCACTCGGATTTTTTTTTTTCAGCAAATCGCCATGAATCTTCCTGGCTTTTCTCGCGTATGATCGGCTCGCTTACGCTATCCCCTGCAAGTTGCTTTTCGTTCAACCACACTAGCAACAGTTTTTTCCACCTCTTCCAGCACTTGAGGCCTCTGCTTGGTTAACATTATAACTCCTTTTGCAACATCAGCTGCTTTGTTAGGCCCTGTATACGCAAACAAAAGAAAATCGGAAACTGAGAATGGGAAATCATTGGCGCATACAAACGCGCTAAGGGAAATTGGCCGCCAGTGTTTTTCTTTGCCAGCAGAGCATGTGGTCGTGAACAGATGCAAAATTTTGCCAAACTTTTTGATCATAACCCGATTTGTACGTGTTCAGAAACGTTTGTGACCAGAGGTTCTACTGTATCTAGGCACTTGCAGGTTAGTGTCCAAATTGAGCCCTTTGTAAGCAGAGGCGTGTGCATGAGTGGGCCTTAGAAAAGGGTGAAAACTGTGCAAAGCTAATTCTTGATCTCTGCCCTGTTTAGGGCTTCAAAATGTTTGGTTTCATCCACTACATGTTTGTCGATTCCAAGTGATTTTTCTATTCCCCAAAGCATATAACAAACTGTAAACATAAAATCCTTAACATATAATTGTTTTGCACAGACTATTTTACTACAAAGACTGCCTGTGTACACCATGAGAGCTCTAAGTAGGCTGCTATGTTTAAGTGAATGATGTTGACACAATTTATATCAAGCTACTCCATTAGGTTTTTTTGCTAGAGTGGAATAGATTGATGTGGTTGCTGTGCTGTTTGTCTTTTGGCAGACTCACCATTTTGTGCTTCATCTGTCCGTACATCTTAAATTTGAATTGATTTTTTTTCCTGTTGTATCAAAGTTTTGTTGATGGGTTTAATTTTCTCTACAGAATATTTGTAGATGTCTTTTCATATAAATTTCTGCTTTTCCAGGGTGTGTGATTATTTGACCTAGAGAAGCAATGTATCATTCTTGCTATTTTTCAAACCATAGGTAATGGGCAAGTGAGGATTAAGTTAACAGATGAGTATTAAGAATCTGAATCACTGGCTCTGTTACACTAACACCATTTCTACTCCTATAGGACTAAAGCAGAAAGTACATTTATAATTGATGCAAAATTTGGGAAATTCATAGATTACCAATGGGCTATATGCACATGATAGTGCTGATGTAGTTGAAATTTCAGATTGCTCAGTTACTTCTGTTGTCCATATTGTAGTTGTGATTTTTGTTTAGTGGTGAGAATATCAGAGAAAAACATTTCGATGTACAGAGAGCTCTGCAGCTGAACACTATGTACCTTTTTATGTTGAGCTTCCAGTAAGTACAACAAGATACTTCGTTTTTGTCCATTTTCCTCTAATGCAGAAATCTGATCTTAATGGATCATCGCTATCTAGAGAGAGAGAGAGAGAGAGAGAGAGAGAGAGAGAGAGAGCGCTTTATGCTTCGTCCCCATACCACAGTTTATATCCGGCATTTGAAGAAAAAAAATTTTTTTTTTTTTTTTTTTTGCTAGACAGGGTCTGAGATAGGGTGTGGTGTCTGTTGAAGAAGGAAGCAGTTCTATATTGTTTGAGTGGAACAATTTCTCCATTCCACTTTAAAGACGGCGGTTTTGGGAGAGGAGAAAGTGACTAATGGAGGATGATGCACCAGGCAAGAAGGGGGATGATAAAATCCTTGAGGACCATGACTACACTTCGGCTCTGGATCCAGCAGTTGTCAACCTAGTGCTTGATGATGACATGCCTCTCAGAAGGGAGAACCTCCAGCTGGGGAAATATATTGACTGTCTTACCATGAGGCAGCAGTTTTGGCATTCAATGTTTTAGTGGCTCAGATGGAGACATTTGCCTTTTTACAAGATAAGATGTCCAGCAGACTTGTAGTGTATTGTAGAGATGGTACCGAGCACTGCAATGGATAGATTCTCTGCTCTTTACATGGCTATTTGAGGTGTTTTGCTAGTAAAAGGATTGCTTGCCTTTTGGCACACTAGTTGGAAAAAGCACATGTGACCGTGCAGAGTTGGTTTTTATAGGCACTCCTACTATTGATGATATAATGCCAGCTCAGTCTTTTGGTGACTCATCCATGGCTGATATAACTTATCCAGCACTGTTGCAGTATTAAGCTTACATACATATTCACCTGTCCCTGAATAAAGTTTAATGACTAATTATTGAAGTTACTTATAGCGAAGCCTAAAGTAATCACACAGTTGTCCCATGGAAGTTCACAGTAGACAAGTTTTTAATATGCCTGGATATTACCATCGTAATTGTGGCTGTAGCTTGAAACATATGTAGTTTGAAACCCTTCTCCTTTTTAGCTCCTGATGTTTGTCACAATTTTTGAATAAGGTGACTTTTATGTTGTAAGTCTGAGAATGTCTTGAAATTACTGGCTACACTGTTTTAATATACATGCCAGAAGTACTACAGCTGGCTGATGTGAAATCTGGAAGACCGTGTGTGCATAGCCTATTGACTAGCTGCAGAAGATGGTGTAAACCATATGTTCTCAATGCTTTGGAATATACTGTTATCGTGTGGTTTTTATATGCAATGTAATTTGATCAATATATGAGATATTGTAGGTTTTATTTTATTATGTATATGGTATGCTCATGTAGTTGTCAGTCCAATCAGATGTTTAGTAGCCTTATTTCCTGAGCATAAATGTTTTTCTCTACTAGTGTAGTTCATAATACTGTCTTGGCTTTGTCAGTGTTTGTTATACAGTGTATTAAGAAAAATATTTAGACCCCTTTTTTTTTGTTATATTACAACTTATTTTTTTTCCCTCACTCAGTACCTTAAGATGAAAATTGAAAATGATTTTTGATATTTTTCAAAGTTTATTAAAAACAAAAATACTGAAATCATATTTAAACAAGTGTTCAGATTTTTTTTTTTTTAAATTTTGTATGAAACTTAAAATTTGCCTCAAGCATATCAGTGAAATGTTCCAACACCTTGTTTGGAGTCCACCTGTGGACAATTCGTTTGATTGGACAGGATTGTTCAAAGGTACACACCTGACTTTAGAAGCTGATGGTTTATCAAAGAAAAGACAGTTATGAGGTGTTTAGGAATTGTCTACAGAGCTTGGAGACATGATTATGTTGACAGAGATCAGTGGAAGGCTTAAGAAAATCCTGCAGCATTGAAGGTTCTCTAGCATATTTGTTTTCAGAATTCTTAAAACTTTGGGGAAAACTGACTCTTCTAGAGCTGCCCTCCCAGCCAAATGGAGCAATCATGGATAAAGGGCCATGGTAAGAGATGTGACAGAGAACCTAATGAAGCTCCAGATAACCCTTGTGGCGAATGAAGAAACGTCTAGAACAGTGGTTCTTAACCTTGTTGGAGGTACTGAACCCTACCAGTTTCATATGCACATTCACCGAACCCTTCTTTATTGAAAAATAAAATATGATTTTTTTCAAATTCAAGACATAGGTATATGTTTTACTGGTTTACAAAATGAATCGTGTATTAACATCACTGAGTTCAAAGAACAAAACCAATATAATGCATGAATTCACAACAAATTACATACCTTTTCACAAGGACATAACCTTTTTTAATACTACCACACTGAAATGATTTTAATTTTTAAACTTATGTATTCCAATAATAAACTTATTGTATTATGCTATTTTTATCATTTTAACACACACCCATCACCTAATTTTCACCAGGCTACAATAATAATGAATATTTACTGCAAATCAGTGTGACTTCTGCTGTTGCCTTTGAGAGACCAGTTCAGAAATGCGTGGCTTCACCTTGGCAATTGCCACTCTCATGTCATTTTCACAACAAAGTCTGTTCCTTTTCTTCGTTTTTATGTCCAGCATCCTCGAAAACAGATTGCTTGCAAAGATATGTTGTAACAAACGGTATAAAAATTTCCAGGGCTTTCCTAGCAATAGTAGGATAACTTACCATTTGTCGACACCAAAACGATGAGAGCGTTGTTGGTCTGAAGAGTTGCTGTTGAATCTGGCTCTGCTGAATTTCAATGATTTCGTCAAGGTATTCATCATTGACATCTGCTGTCTCAATGTCAAACGTAAACGGCTGTCTCACCCATGCTGGATATGACTCTCTTGTAGGGAAGTATCCGTCGAGAGACTTTGCAAGCTCATCTAAGTGCGTGGCAACTGCTTGCTTCAGTTCCGTAGGTACAGAAATATTTCCAATTCCAGACACATCTTCGATCTTACTTACACAGTCGTCCAGCATGGGAAAGTTTGCGAAGTTATCATTCTTTGTTCGTCGTTTCCATAGCGGCAGCTTTTTTTGAAAAGCCTTCAGGTTTTCTTCCGCTTCGATGATGTTGACTCCCCCACCCTGCATCTGCTGATTGAGATGATTAAGAGCTGCGAATATATCGGCCATGTACGCTAAAATGAGAATGAACCTAGAATTTTTAAAACAATCTGCATGACGATGTTGGTGCTCTTGTAAAAACTGAGTTAATTCCACAACCATAGCAAAAACACGATTCAGCACCCGTCCCCTGGATAACCACCGAACGTTAGAATGGTACAAGAAGTACCTCGAATTCAGAACCCATTTCTTTACACAGCTCACTGAAAATGTGGTGCCTTATCGCACAATTTCGCACATAGTTCACACATTCAACTACAATTTTTAATACTTCCGTCATTTCTGGAGGCAAGGTTTTTGTTGCCAGCACATGCCTGTGCAGAATACAATGTGTAACAATGATGTGTGGTGTGTCAGCTTTCACTAGCGCACCAAAACCAGACTTTCTTCCCAACATGACTGGAGCTCCGTCCGTACAAACTGCAGAAACCATATCCCACGAAAGATTGCTGCCTCTGAAGAAGTCATCCACAAGTTTCTTCACATCGGCTGCCTTAGTTGTTGTTGTAAGAGGCTTACAAAATAAAAAATCTTCCTTTATTATGTCATCTTTCACATAGCGCACAAATACAGCAAGTTGACTTAGATTAGAAACGTCTGTGGTCTCGTCGAGTTTGAGGCTGAATTTTGTCGGGCTTGAAATTAGATCTGCAACTACTTGAACTAAGATGTCTTTGCTCATATCCTCTATTCTGTCGTTGATGGTGTCATTTGAAAGAGGAATTTGTGATAATTTAACTTCGGTTGCTTTTCCCAGCATCAGATTCGCCATCTTCAACACAGCTGGTTTTATGAGTGTTTCACCAATGGTGTGTGGTTTGCCCTGCTTTGAGATCAGGTAAGCAACTTCGTACGATGCTGTTAGGATCGGTTTGTTGATGGGTACAAAACCGAGAGCAGGCAGAGTGGCCTTTTCATCAAATCTGGCTCTCTTTATCTTGAATTCAGCAAGCGTTGTGTTCTTGTATTCCCCATCTCCATGTAGGTTAAGGAAGTGTTCTTTTAGTTTTGCCAGTACTAGACTAGAATTGCTTAACTTGGCATTACAAATCATGCAGATAGGACGCTGACTCCCATCACGTTCTGTTATATATGTGAATCCATGTTGTACATATTCGTCCAACCACTTTCTTTTTTTGTTCGACATAGTTAGTATACGATTTTAAATATTAAGAAAGAAATCTGACGACATACTATCAGGACAGTCACAAGTCGACTACTGAGTGCACCAAATTCCCTGCAGCACCGATTGGCTGAACAATGTAGCGTAATTAGTTACAGCTAATGATGACCAAGCCGGGTGTGTCATACGAATCATATGAGTCGGGTGCATGTCTTGACCTCCCGGCGCCGAACCCCTGAGACTGACTCACCGAACCCCTAAGGTTCGATCGAACCCAGGTTAAGAACCACTGGTCTAGAAGGACAACCATCTCTTCTGGTTAGACCAAAGCCACTTCTCAGTAAACACGTATGAAAGCCTACTTGGTGTTTGCAAGAAGGTATCTTAAGGACTCTTAGACTGAGAAAAACATTCTTTGTCATGTTTGGAGAAAACTGGGCACCACTGATCACTAGTGTAATAACATTTCGAGTGGTGAAACATGGTGTGGCAGCATCATGTTGTGGAGATGTTTGTAAGCAGAAGACACACAGAGCAGGTTTTCATTATATCTCTCTATTTTGCTCAGTTTAGTGCTTCCTCAACTCCAGCCTCCAATATGCCCTGAGCTGAAGCTTCATCTTTGAACAGGTCAGTGGTCTGAAGTGCATAGTAAAGCCACAAATGTGGCTTAGGAACAGCTCTGGTAATGTCCTTTAAGTTGCCAAGCCAGAGCCTGGTCTTGAACCCCCAATCAATCATCACTGGAGAAACCTGAAAATACCTGTTCAACAATGGCCTCCATCCAGCATGATAGAGCTTGAGGTATATGCAGAGAATGATGGCAGAAACATTCTCAAATCCTAGTATGCCAAGCTTGTTTCTTCATACCAGGAAGAAATTCAGGCTGTAATCATTGCCAAAGGTGTTTCAACTAAGTGCTCAATAAAGGTGGAGCCATCTTAACAGCATTATAGGCCCCAGGCAAAGCAGTGCAGTGTCCCTACCTACACAACCAATTTATTTATTTTTTTAAATAAATTTGCAGACATTCCTCAAATCTTGTTTTTGTTTTCACTCTTGGAAGCATTGGGTTTTTTTAGTACAAGGCTGCGACATAGTAAAATGTAAAAAAGGGGAAGGAGTCTGTATATTTTCTGAATCCACTGTATTTGCACACCACACATTAAACTTGCTTTTTTAGTTTGATCACTAGCCTCATGTTGTACCTTTTTAGAAAGGCATTTAAAAAACATATGTATGTGTGTGTATATGTATATATATGTATATATCTATACTAATAAAAGGCAAAGCCCTCACTGACTGGCTGACTGACTCATCACTAATTCTCCAACTTCCCGTGTAGGTGGAAGGCTGAAATTTGGCAGGCTCATTCCTTACAGCTTACTTACAAATGTTAAGCAGGTTTCATTTCGAAATTCAAAGCGTAACGGTCATAACTGGAACCTACTTTCGTATACTGTATACAGCCATAGCGGGCAGCTCAGTCGCCGTGTGAGGTGGTTGCGTCTTGCATCATGACACCTCCCACGTGATCGAGTGCCTGCCCATATAAGGTAAATATTCGCGGGTGAAGGACTGTGCTTAGCATATTCATAAGTGCGGCTGCTACGGAAATCGGCAGTCTTCGCTGCGCTGTGTTCATTCCTTTCCTTGCTTCGCCAAGGAAGCAGAATTTTCACAGCTTTTATAAACAAACGACATATAAGGCCGTCCTTTTTCCTTGCTTCGCCAAGGAACCAGCCTTTTTATTTAATCCACGTGTTCTCCACTGTTTTATTGTTCATTTGTTAAGATTGTTAGTTATTGTGTAGGTATTTTACACTTAGTTTACTGTTCAGGTACCCATTTGCTGTTTTGTTCGTTTATTACAATTATAGTTATTTGAATCCTTTTCTTTGCCTGACTGCCTGCCCATATAAGGCGCTCCGCAGTTTTTTTGTGAAGCGGTCTTTACACAGCATCTTTGCTGTGTTATAAACGAACGCCATATAAGGCTGTCCTTTCTCCTTGCTTCGCGGTTCTCTACTGTTTTATTGTTCATTTATTATGATTGTTATAGTTATTCTGTAGGTATTTTATACTTTGTTTACTGATCAAGTACCCATTCCCTTTATTCTTCCAACTGTACCCCATTTAACATGTCTATCGAGGTGATCACCATCAATCAAAGAACTATCACTTACCGAGTGGTGTCCATGCCCAGAGATGGCGCCTGCCTTTTCCATTCTCTGTGTTACATATTACACGGACATATCAGGCTCACTTTTGATATCTGCAGGAACATTGTGTCTTATGTATTAAATGACTGGGACAGGTTCAAAGTGTGGACTGATGATGGTACAGGAGATAATTATAGTACACAGGAGCACTATAAGACTGAAATGCTTAAGCCCTTCACCTATGGTTCTGTATGTGAGTTGATGGCTGCCGCTGAATTGTTTCGTTGTCGCTTTCAAGTGTACCGAAATGGCCAAATATTTTACATCTTTGGAGAACCGTCAATGCCTCTTAAACATCTTAGATTCACAGGTGACGATTTGAGTAGTGGACACTTTGATGTTTATGAATATTTCATCTCTCAAAAGATCGATGTGAAGTTATTGATGAAGCCAGCTGTATGCTTATATCGATTGACACATACCGAATGTCAGTTCAACACAAATCCAGCTCGAGCCGATTATGACAGCAGCAATCCAAGCTGTGAGAACACAGTAAAAAGGAGACGTATCAGACGTCGTGGTAGATTTTGTGATGCAGCTAGACGGAAGCAACTTCGTGCAGCTGCCGCCAAATACTCGCAGAAAATCCACAAGTTCATAAACACGCTGTGGCTAAATACTCAGAAGCAAATCCACAAGTTCATAGGGACGCTGTGGCTAAATATTCGCAAGCAAATCCACAAGTTCATAGGGACGCTGTCGCTAAATACTCGCAAGCGAATCCACAAGTTCATAGGGACGCTGTCGCTAAATACACGGAGGCAAATCCACAAGTTAATAGAGCTTCTGTTTCTAGATACGATCCCAATAATGAAAAGCGGCTCATACGAAAACAGGTTTGGCTCAAAAAAGCCAATTGTGGATTTGCGTATGACCCAAACATACATTATGAGTCTGACAAAACAGTACACATTGGATCCATGGATGTTCACTGTGACTATTGTCAAGCTCAGAAGTGGAAATGCGAGTCTCCTGGTTTGTGCTGGAACGGTGGTAAAGTCTCTCTCTCACTCCTTTACGTAAGCTTCCTGACCTTCTTGAGGGCCTGTTAAATGGCGAACATCCTCAAAGTGAGCATTTCTTGAACAATATTCGAAAGTACAACAGCGCATTTCAAATGACGTCATTTGGTGCTAACCAAATCGTTGAGGGAAATGTTATGCCTTCATTTAAAGTTCAGGGACAAGTGTATCACTTGATTGGCAGTCTTTTACCTATGCCAAGTGAGGAACACAAATTTCTGCAGATTTATTTCGTCGGGGATGATGAAAAGGAAGCACAAATCCGCTGCACTAATTTTTCTGGACTTAACATACCCCTAGTCAAGCAATTACAAAAAATGCTCCATGACTGTAACACTTACATCCAGGACTTCCACTCCACAATGGACAGAATTTCATATGATCACAAAGACTTCAAAGTTGTCATTCACGCAGACAAAAAACCATTACATGCACACAAAGGCAGATTTAATAAACCCACAGTTCATCAAGTTGGTGTTGTCATCGTTGGGCAAACATTCAAAAATAGAGATATTGTCTTGAAAACCAGAGACAATAAACTACAATGCATTAAGGAAACCCACAGATCCTATGATGCACTTCAATATCCTCTCATGTTCTGCTATGGTGAAGACGGCTATTCTGTGTCTATACCTCAAGTTCATGCTACCAGTAAGTTACCTATGAACAAAACCGTCTCTGCAGCAAACTTCTATTCATACCGGCTTATGATCAGACAACATCATGATAATACTATCCTTTTCTTCCGAACTTTACTAAATCAGTTTTTAGTTGATATGTATGCAAAAATTGAATCCGAAAGACTAAATTATATCAGACTAAATCAGAAAAAACTACGAACTGAAAATTACGTTCACTTAGAAGATGCTATTGACAAAAACAACACTGATTTAATAGAACTTGGTCAAGCTGTGATATTACCATCTTCCTTCACTGGAGGACCTCGCTATATGCACGAGCGTACACAAGATAAAATGACATACGTACGTCATTATGGCCGCCCTGACTTATTCATCACATTTACTTGCAATCCTAAATGGCCTGACATCACTGAAATTCTCCTTCCACGTAAAAAACCTCATGGTCGCCACATCCTTATCAGTCGTGTATTTAATCTCAAGATTCGCAAAATGATAGACTTGCTCACGAAGAGTAACATTTTTGGCTGTACAAATTTCTACATGCACACCATAGAGTGGCAAAAGGGAGGTATTCCCCATGCACACATTCTATTGTGGCTAAAGGATAGGATTAAACCAGCTCTCATCGATCAAGTCATCTGTGCGGAAATTCCTGATCCACAGACTGACCCTGCCCTACACAAAATAGTAAAATCCACCATGATTCACGGCCCCTGTGGACCTCATAATATCAACTCACCCTGCATGATCAACAGAATATGCACTAAGAAGTACCCGCGTCCGTTCATCTCAGCAGAAACTCGGACCAGAGAGGATGGTTACCCTCAGTACCGCCGGCGCGCACCTGCTGATGGAGGTCATACAATTAACATCAAAGGAGTAGATATCGACAACAGATGGGTGGTCCCTTATAGTCCTGTGCTGTCCCGCTTCTTCAATGCTCACATCAATGTCGAATTTTGCAGTTCAGTAAAATCAATCAAATACATCTGCAAGTATATTAACAAGGGAAGTAACCAGGCAGTATTTACAATACAAAATGAAAATGATGAAGTATCTCGAAGCTGGTCGTTACATTAGTAGCTCTGAAGCAGCCTGGCGCATTTTCTGTTTTCCCATTCACGAACTTTTCCCTCCGGTTGTTCATCTTGCTGTGCATCTTGAGAACGGACAAAGAATTTATTTCACAGAAGGCAACGTTGCCAATAAAGTACACAATCCACCACAAACCACCCTTTTAGCATTCTTTGACCTTTGCAAACATGATGATTTTGCAAAGCAACTTCATTATAATGAAATTCCATCATATTATGTGTGGGGAAAACAACATGTTTAGTCGAAGGAAACTGGGCAACCCTGTACCAGGACATTCGGGAGTGAAAAAGGATAATGTACTGGGACGGGTCTACACTGTACACCCGAATAACTCTGAATGCTACCATCTTCGACTGCTGCTCAGCAAAATCACAGGTCCCACATCTTTCAAATCTCTCAGAACAGTTGATGGTGTCCTACATCCGACCTATAAGTCAGCCTGCAGGGCACTCGGTTTATTACATGATATCAACTGGGACGAGACTCTACAGGAAGCTGCTCTGTCTCGCTCACCTCAAAAGATCCGTGAACTGTTTGCTGTCATGTTGGTGTTCTGCCAAATGGAAAACCCCTTAAACCTATGGGGAAAAACATAAAGACAGCATAGCAGAAGATATTAGGAGACAGACTGAAAGAGATCATATACGAACTGAAGTCCACCAGTGGTTAAATTTGATCTATAACAACTGTCTACAGTTGCTTGAAAACTACGTAATTGGTATTGGAGGTCAATCTCCATCATTACGGTTTGCCTTCACCTTTAACAGAACTGGCACAACTTACGTCAAATCCTGAGTACTTGAAAGAGACATCTTACAACACCTCGCAATTGGCCAATATAGTCACAAATAACGAGCGCTTGCTAAATAGTGACCAAAAGTCAGTTTATGAGCAAATCATGAGCAGCATTGCGTCAGCCACCGGCACGGTGTTTTTCCTTGATGCTCCAGGAGGAACTGGTAAGACATTCTTAATAAACCTTCTCCTTACAAAAATCCAAGCAAAATGTAACATTGCCATAGCTGTGGCTTCTTCTGGCATTGCTGCAACTCTTCTAGAGGGTGGCAGAACTGCTCATTCAGCTTTCAAGCTGCCTCTGAACCTCAACCATACTGAATCCCCCATGTGTAACATATCAAAGCAGAGCAACATGGCTGAAGTGCTGCGACATAGTGCATTCATTCCAGATAATAAGCTGACAATGGCACACAGAGCAGGTATTGAGGCTTTAGACAGGACCCTCCAAGACATCCGAAACACCAACAAACTTATGGGAGGCTTGACAGTGTTACTGGCTGGAGACTTCCGCCAAACCCTACCAGTCGTGCCCAGAGGAACACGCTCTGATGAAGTTAAAGCATCTCTGAAATCTTCATACCTGTGGCCACAAATCAATGTTATTACTTTAAAAATAAACATGAGAGTTCATTTGAAAGGCGACAAAAAAGCCGAGGAGTTCTCTGCTCTTCTGATGAGTATAGGTGATGGCACCTTCATACAAGAAAATCGTAAAATAAATATTCCTACAAATCTCTCATCATGAATACTTTACAAAGCCTTCTTCAAAATGTTTACCCCGATGTACGAAATCTCCACCAAAATGACGTGTCATGGTTAAGCGAGAGAGCTATCCTGACACCAAAAAATGACAGGACTACAACTATAAACCACATTTTACTTGAAGAACTACCTTCACAACCAAAAACATATCAATCTGTTGATTCAGTTGTAGAAGTAGAAGACGCGGTACATTATCCGATAGTTTCTCAACACTCTAAATCCTCCAGGCACTCCTGAGCATAATCTCATTTTGAAGGTTGGGGCACCAATAATGTTACTGAGAAACTTACAGCCACCGAAACTTTGTAACGGCACGAGACTTCAGGTGACTTCTCTGCAAAACAACCTAATTCAAGCAACTATTTTTACTGGCAGTGCCTCAGGTGACAGTTTTTATTCCTCGCATCCCCGTTATACCATCTAATCTCCCATTTCAATTCAAACGCGTTCAATTTCCAGTAAGGCTCTGCTTCGCAATGACAATAACTCTCAAGGACAAACACTACAAAAGGTTGGCATTGATTTGAGGCAGGATTGCTTTTCACATGGCCAACTGTATGTTGCATGCTCAAGAGTAAGCTCAGCGCACAGCTTAGTCATATTACAACCGGAGGGCTGAACTGACAATGTCGTATACAAAGAGATCCCTCAGTTTAAAAATTTTTTACTTTTTTCTTAAAAGTATTCAGGCAGTATTTCACCGCTGCGAAGCGTGGGTATTTTGCTTGTATGTATGTATGTATGTGTGTGTATATATATATATATATATATATATATATGTATATGTGTATATATATATATATATATATATATATATATATATATATATATATAAAATAATATACACACACTGTATGCACAACTCATTTATTAAATGAGTTCCTCGCTACCTCATGGAATTCTGGCATATTAGTGAATCACTTTTTTAAAAATTTTTTTTGCTTTATCTATGTTAAAATAACTGGCTAGGATTGGTTTGACTGTACACTTGAACTCTATAGGAATTTCTCCAGTATGTTATTTAAAAAAAAAAAAAAAAAAAAAAAAAAAAAAATTTTCTTCCTTATTCATTGTTCCCCAGTTGCTCAGGTGTCCTATAGTTATCTAGATTTTTTTTTTTTTTGTCCTATCAATTAAACATTTTGCTGTATTTTTTCTATTCTTTATTCACTCACTGTGGACTTAGATGCTTCTGATGCTAACTTAGCATTAGCATTAACGTAGCATTAACCTCTTTTTCACTGAATGCTGAATACTTTCAAAGCAACCCAAGCTTTAATTTTTTTTCTTCTAAAACAGTGTAAAGCTTAAGATAAGGGTGCTTGTCATGAAAACAATCCCTATTATGAGTCTTTCTTTCTCTAGTACTGTTGTAGCTGCGTTTTCCCCAAGTTTCCAAAATTCAGCAGCTCCAACTCAAAAAATGGGATTCAACAAAAGCCTGACGTGCAGAAATGATTCCACAGACAAAATATATTCGTTTTTAAAAGTTTAGTTAAGTTTGAAAGTAAAAACAGTTCACACAAAAAAGAAAATTAAAAGTAGCAAAAAAGGAAAAATTATAATAAGAAAAAATTTAGTTCAAGCTTAATCTTGTTACATCTTAAATCGTTACTAGTCACTTATTTCTGAACCATTTCAAAGCGGTCAGAAAACTGTATGCTTATCCCATTTCTAAACTTAAATGGGTTTATCAAGTCCCTCTTTACAGGGACCTGTTCTAAACAACAACTGAGTTTATTATCTCACTGTATCTCAGTTATAGCAAGAAGATTCTATCTCTTACTAACTTAAAGGGGGGAAAAGACTATACCATTGTCTATGACTATATAAGAAATTATGTTCTATTCAAATAAAGCAAACATTAATATGAGTTTAACTCAAACCTTTAACTTTCTAAAATTGGCCCTTAACATTTCCGGCCCCTAATTGGCTATGCAGGAGCGGAGACAATTACTATACTTCAGTATGAGCCAGTTAACTGTTGTTTTCAAATTACTAACATTAACACTGCAAACAAACACTTTAAAAAATTTCATATTTCAAACATTGGCTGTTTCTTAAAGCAGGCACAGTTTGTTCACGGGTCTGTCCAGTGTGCTGGTTTTGGTCTGCACACAGACTCTTCTGACTGCACCTTTGGCATCTGGCATTGTCTTGATGACTCGACCCATTACTCAGGAATTGCGAGGTGTAGCTTTATCTACAATTAAAACAACGTCCCCTGGTTCAAAATTTCTTCTTGGTGCTAGCCATTTTTGACGTTCTTGAAGTATTGGCAAATACTCTTTAGTCCATCTTTTACAAAACAAATCAGCCATGTATTGAATTTGTTTCCATCGTCTTCTTGGGCATGGTTCATTTTCTGAAACGAGTTCTGGTGGTAATTTAGGTTTTTTCTTCAGTAACAAGTGATTGGGTGTGAGTGGTTCCAAATCATTTGGGTCATCTGATGTCTTTGTAAGGGGTCTGTTATTGAGTATTGATTCCACTCTACAGATCATTGTAGGAAGGTTTTCATCATCGAGTGTTTTTTGGTTTAGTGTTGAATTTAAGATCTTTCTTATGCTCCTGATTTGTCTTTCCCACACTCCAACTTGATGAAAAGCTGATGGTGGATTGAAAATCCATTTGATTTGTTCTTGTCATAGCGTCACTGATTTTTTTGTGTTCCATCTTTTTAATAGCTTCTCGTAGCTCTCTTTCTGCTCCTACAAAATTTGTTCCATTGTTGAGCGTATGATTTTAACTTCTGGATCATCTTCAATGAGTGAATCATTCAGTTGATCTGGTCTTTTTGGCCACTCCTTTTCAGGCTTCAATAAAAAACTTGGACTTTGTGACCATGTGGTGCTTTTGAGAAAGTTTTCCATGCTTAGTCCCCTGGATGCTTGATCAGCTGGGTTAAGAGCAGATGTGACATACTTCCATTGTGAAGGCTGTGAATGATCTCTGATCACGGAGATTCTTTTGGCAACAAAGGTCTTGAACCGAGAGCTTTCATTTGAAATGTATTTTAGCACCGTGGTGCTGTCAGTCCAAAATGTAGATTCTTCTAAGGGCATTTGAAGCTCACCTTTAAGCATTTTGTCCATTTTAACTGCCACAACAGCTGCTGTTAACTCCAATCTTGGAATCGTGACTTGTTTCAATGGTGCAACTCTTGACTTGCCCATCAGGAATGAACAATGCTTTTTGCCCTCTTCATTGGTTAAGACAAGGTAAGTGACAGTGCCATATCCATCTTCACTAGCATCTGCAAAATGGTGCATTTGTGCTGTCTTTATGGTTCCAAACCCGGTAGGTTTGAAGCATCTGTTCACTTTATAGTCTGTAAGTAACTGCAAATCATCCACCCATTTTTTCCATTTCTGAATGTGTTTGACTTCTACTTCTTCATCCCACCCAAATTTCTCTTTGCATAAGTCTCTTAGAATAAGTTTTGCTGGCAGTAGGGCGGGTGCTAGAAAACCATCCATCCATCCATTGTCTCCCGCTTATCCGAGGTCGGGTCGCGGGGGCAGCAGCTTGAGCAGAGATGCCCAGACTTCCCTCTCCCCGGCCACTTCTTCTAGCTCTTCCGGGAGAATCCCAAGGCGTTCCCAGGCCAGTCGAGAGACATAGTCCCTCCAGCGTGTCCTGGGTCTTCCCCGGGGCCTCCTCCCGGTTGGACGTGCCCGGAACACCTCACCAGGGAGGTGTCCAGGAGGCATCCTGATCAGATGCCCGAGCCACCTCATCTGACTCCTCTCGATGCGGAGGAGCAGTGGCTCTACTCTGAGCCCCTCCCGGATGACTGAGCTTCTCACCCTATCTTTAAGGGAGAGCCCAGACACCCTGCGGAGGAAACTCATTTCAGCCGCTTGTATTCGCAATCTCGTTCTTTCGGTCACTACCCATAGCTCATGACCATAGGTGAGGGTAGGAACATAGATCGACTGGTAAATTGAGAGCTTCGCCTTGCGGCTCAGCTCCTTTTTCACCACGACAGACCGATGCAGAGCCCGCATTACTGCGGATGCCGCACCGATCCACCTGTCGATCTCACGCTCCATTCTTCCCTCACTCGTGAACAAGACCCCAAGATACTTGAACTCCTCCACTTGGGGCAGGATCTCGCTACCAACCCTGAGAGGGCACTCCACCCTTTTCCGGCTGAGGACCATGGTCTCGGATTTGGAGGTGCTGATTCTCATCCCAGCCGCTTCACACTCGGCTGCGAACCGATCCAGAGAGAGCTGAAGATCACGGCCTGATGAAGCAAACAGGACAACATCTGCAAAAAGCAGTGACCCAATCCTGAGCCCACCAAACCGGACCCCCTCAACGCCCTGGCTGCGCCTAGAAATTCTGTCCATAAAAGTTATGAACAGAATCGGTGACAAAGGGCAGCCCTGGCGGAGTCCAACTCTCACTGGAAACGGGTTCGACTTACTGCCGGCAATGCGGACCAGGCTCTGGCAATGATCGTACAGGGACCGAACAGCCCTTATCAGGGGGGCCGGTACCCCATACTCTCGGAGTACCCCCCACAGGATTCCCGGAGGGACACGGTTGAATGCCTTTTCCTTTTCCCCTGTCAGAAGTAGCTTCAACTCCCACCTCCGGCAGAACTTCGACCACATCCCGAGGGAGGTGGGGGACATTGAGTCCGAATGGGCCATGTTCCGTGCCTCTATTGTTGAGGCAGCTGACCGGAGCTTTGGCCATAAGGTGGTCGGTGCCTGTCGTGGCGGCAATCCCCGAACCCGTTGGTGGACACCGGCGGTGAAGGATGCCGTCAAGTTGAAGGAGGAGTCCTACAGGACCCTTTTGTCCTGTGGGACCCTGGAGGCAGCTGATAGGTACCGGCAGGCGAAGCAGAATGCAGCTTTGGTGGTTGCTGAGGCAAAAACTCGGGCGTGGGAGGAGTTTGGGGAGGCCATGGAGAACGACTTTCAGACGGCTTCGAGGAGATTCTGGTCCACCATCCGGCGTCTCAGGAAGGGGAAGCAGTGCAGTGTCAACACTGTATATGGTGGGGATGGTGCGCTGCTGACCTCGACTCGGGACGTTGTGGGTCGGTGGGGGGAGTACTTCGAAGACCTCCTCAATCCCATTAACATGCCTTCCAATGAGGAAGCAGAGCTTGGGGACTCAGAGGTGGGCTCCCCCATCTCTGGGACTGAGGTCACTGTGGTGGTCAAAAAACTCCTTGGTGGCAGGGCCCCGGGGGTGGATGAGATACGCCCGGAGTTCCTCAAGGCTCTGGATGTTGTAGGACTGTCCTGGCTGACACGCCTCTGCAACATCGCATGGACATCAGGTACAGTGCCTCTGGATTGGCAGACCGGGGTGGTGGTCTTCCCCTCTTTAAGAAGGGGGATCGGAGGGTGTGTTCCAACTACAGAGGGATCACACTCCTCTGCCTCCCTGGAAAAGTCTATTCAGGGGTCCTGGAGAGGAGGGTCCGTCGGATAGTCGAGCCTCGGATTCAGGAGGAACAGTGTGGTTTTCGTCCTGGTCGTGGAGCAGTGGACCAGCTCTATACCCTTAGCAGGGTCCTGGAGGGTGCATGGGAGTTTGCTCAACCAGTCTACATGTGTTTTGTGGACTTGGAAAAGGCATTCGACCGTGTCCCTCGGGGAATCCTGTGGGGGGTACTCCGAGAGTATGGCTATAAAACCAAGTGGATCATAAACTGAGCTAACAGACAGAATACCACGCCTTGTAGCGGGCTTGTTTTGTAACTTAATCTGAAATTTGAAACTGTCCGTTTCTGTGCACCACTGGACACCCAGGGCACGCTCTGTGGGAAGGAGACTGTGGCTTAAGTCTAAGTCAGTGGTTCTTAACCTGGGTTCGATCGAACCTTAGGGGTTCGGTGAGTCAGTCTCAGGGGTTCGGCGCCGGGAGGTCAAGACATGCACCTGACTCATATGATTCGTATGACACGCCCCGCTTGGTCATCATTAGCTGTAGGTAATTACGCTACATTGTTCGGCCAATCGGTGCTGCAGGGAATTTGGTGCACTCAGTAGTCGACTTGTGACTGTCGTGATAGTATGTTGTGAGATTTCTTTCTTAATATTTTAATCCATACTAACTATGTCGAACAAAAAAAAAAAGTGGTTGGACGAATATGTACAACATGGATTCACATATATAACAGAATGTGATGGGAGTCAGCGTCCTATCTGCATGATTTGTAATTCCAAGTTAAGCAATTCTAGTCTAGTACCGGCAAAACTAAAAGAACACTTCCTTGACCTACATGGAGATGGGGAATACAAGAACACAACGCTTGCTGAATTCAAGATAAAGAGAGCCAGATTTGATGAAAAGGCCACTCTGCCTGCTCTCGGTTTTGTACCCATCAACAAACCGATCCTAACAGCATCGTACGAAGTTGCTTACCTGATTGCAAAGCAGGGCAAACCACACACCATTGGTGAAACACTCATAAAACCAGCTGTGTTGAAGATGGCGAATCTGATGCTGGGAAAAGCAGCCGAAGTTAAATCATCACAAATTCCTCTTTCAAATGACACCATCAACGACAGAATAGAGGATATAAGCAACATCTTAGCTCAAGTAGTTGCAGATCTAATTTCAAGCCCGACAAAATTCAGCCTCCAACTCGACGAGACCACAGACGTTTCTAATCTAAGTCAACTTGCTGTATTTGTGCGCTATGTGAAAGATGACATGATAAAGGAAGATTTCAGTGAGCTGTGTAAAGAAATGGGTTCTGAATTCGAGGTACTTCTGTACCATTCTAACGTTCGGTGGTTATCCAGGGGACGGGTGCTGAATCGTGTTTTTGCTATGCATGTGGAATTAACTCAGTTTTTACAAGAGCACCAACATCGTCATGCAGATTGTTTTAAAAATTCTAGGTTCATTCTCATTTTAGCGTACATGGCCGATATATTCGCAGCTCTTGATCATCTTAATCAGCAGATGCAGGGTGGGGGAGTCAACATCATCGAAGCGGAAGAAAACCTGAAGGCTTTTCAAAAAAAGCTGCCGCTATGGAAACGACGAACAAAGAATGATAACTTCGCAAACTTATTCCTGCTGGACGACAGTGTAAGTAAGATCGAAGATGTGTCTGGAATCTAAGATATTTCTGTACCTACGGAACTGAAGCAAGCAGTTGCCACGCACTTAGATGAGCTTGAAAAGTCTCTCGATGGATACTTCCCTACAAGAGAGTCATATCCAGCATGGGTGAGACAGCCGTTTACCTATGACATTGAGACAGCAGATGTCAATGATGAATACCTTGATGAAATCATTGAAATTCAGCAGAGCCAGATTCAACAGCAACTCTTCAGAACAACAACGCTCTCATCGTTTTGGTGTCGACAAATGGTAAGTTATCCTACTATTGCTAGGAAAGCCCTGGAAATTTTTATACCATTTGTTACAACATATCTTTGCGAGTAATCTTTTTCGAGGATGCTGGACATAAAAATGAAGAAAAGGAACAGACTTTGTTGTGAAAATGACATGAGAGTGGCAATTGCCAAGGTGAAGCCACGCTTTTCTGAACTGGTCTCTCAAAGGCAACAGCAGAAGTCACACTGATTTGCAGTAAATATTCATTATTATTGTAGCCTGGTGAAAATTAGGTGATGGGTGTGTGTTAAAATGATAAAAATAGCATAATACAATAAGTTTATTGGAATACATAAGTTTAAAAATTAAAATCATTTCAGTGTGGTAGTATTAAAAAAGGTTATGTCCTTGTGAAAAGGTATGTAATTTGTTGTGAATTCATACATTATATTGGTTTTGTTCTTTGAACTCAGTGATGTTAATACACAATTAATTTTGTAAACCAGTAAAACATATACCTATGTCTTGAATTTGAAAAATTTGAAATTTTATTTTTCAATAAAGAAGGGTTCGGTGAATGTGCATATGAAACTGGTAGGGTTCAGTACCTCCAACAAGGTTAAGAACCACTGGTCTAAGTCCTTTTGTTCATGAGCTCTGTCTTCTTCTGGTATAGACAATAAAACTTCTCTGCTGTTACTCACCCACTTAGTCAAGTGAAAACCCCCTTTGAGGCATAGAGCTTGGAGGTCCTTTGCCAGCTTTATTGCTTGTTCCTCTGTTGTCACTGACCTTAAGCAGTCATCCACGTAGATGTTATTGAGAACGGTGTTAACAGCTTCCGCAGGAAATGTATCTCTGGAGTCTTCGGCTGTTCTACGCAAAGCATAAGAAGCACAACTGGGTGAAGAAGTAGCACCAAAAAGATGTACTGTCATTTTGTATTCTTCAAGGTCTTTACTTAAATTACCTTCAGGCCACCATAAACGTAAAAGATCAGTGTCTCTATCTGGTACTTTAACTTGGTAAAACATTGACTTAATGTCTGCCATTAGTGCTACTGGCTCCTTTCTGAATCTTGTAAGGACGCCAATGAGTGTGTTAGTTAGGTCGGGGCCTTTTAATAATTGCTCATTAAGTGAGATTCCCTGGTATGTGGCTGTGCAGTCAAAGACTACTTGAATTTTATTTTTCTTTGGGTGATACACACCGTGATGTGGAATGTACCACACTCTGCCTTCGTTGCAATTTAGATTTTCTTTGGGTACCTTAATAGCATAACCCTTGTCTATAATGTCTTTCATGAAGGCTTTATAGTCTCCGTGGAAACCTGAATTTTTGCTCAGTTTTCTTTTGAGTCCTATAGTACGCTGTTCAGTAATACAGCGATTGTTTGGCATTTTCAGTGTTTCATCCTTCAAAGGCAAATTTAAACAATAACGGCCACCTACCAGACTTGCAGATTCTGAGGCTATGCGCATGAACTTGATGTCCTCCTGTGACATCTCCTCCTTTTCTTCACAGCTGCGTTCTGGAAAATCTGTGTTATACTGTTGCAGTAACATATCCTCAATCTCTGTTATTGACACACAACTGGTTGAATGTTTGGGCATCTTACCACTTTGTTTTGTGAGGTCATCTATCTCTTTGTATGGTCCGCCGACCACCCATCCAAGTGCAATCTTCGTAGCATAGGGTGCACCTCCTTGACTAGGTATGAATCGTGACTGCTCGAGCATTTCTGGATAGTTAATTCCTATTAAGATCAATTTCAGAGTCAATACGAGTTAGACGTACCTCTTTAAGATATGCCCACTTATCGATATCTTCTTGTAGTGGAATATTTTCTCTGTCCAATGGAACGGAGACCTGTGTAAAGACCTTTGGCAAATCGATATATTCATCATCATTGAGATCACAGATTTGTAAATCTGATAAGACAGAACTTGTGTTAGCACTTTTGAATCATCATCATAGTTATTCATAGTTTTGAGAAATACTTGTGTTCTTCTCCCTTGAAGGTTTGTTTCTGGAGCCTTTCAGTGCAAATTGTTACTGTACTACCACATTGGCTGCAGCTTTAGATGTTGCTCCACTGTCTTTTTTGATGAGCAGGATGTCTGGGTGCTGAAAAGAACATGTCTGACATTTCATTCTTTCTTTACAGTTCTTACCAAGGTGCCCCTGTTTGGGACAGCGAAAACATAAACCTTTAGATTTCAAAAAGTCAATTCTTTCTTTATGTGGCAGTTCTTTGATTTTACTACATTCAGCAAGAGTATGCTGGCCATTGCAGAATACACAAGGCTTTTTAAATGCACATATATCATTAGCAGACTTTTTGACAGAGATTTCTTGAGTTCCCTTTTCGGCAGTATCAGTTATACTTGTAGTGTAAGTACTTCCTGATTTCTGACCATACTTATGAGGAGACGACCTAACATTGTCAGTCTTTTCCTTTTTCTCTTTGCTGCCGTAAATATGATGCATAAATATCTTAGCCTGTTTATGTAAAAAGATAGTTAAGTCGCGAATTTCTATCTCTCTTTTTTTCTTCTTCTTCAATTTCATAAGCTATATCCCCCCACTTATTTTGTAGAGAATATGGGAGCTTTGAAAGTATAGTACGGATATTTTCATTGCTATTAAATGCTGCTCGATTTTTATCTTTAGTCATGGAGTCCATACAGTTATCGAGAGAGGTTGCATAGTCTCTCAAGGCCTCCCCATGTTTTTGTTTTATTTGAGGCCACTTCAATGCTTTACTTATGTATGCGTTTACTACAAACGCTTGGTTGCCATAGTAACTTTCAAGTTGCTCTCTAGCCTTTTTATAACCTTCATCTGGTGGCAATAGTGTACAACCATTAATCATTTCTTGAGCTGATCCTCTTGTAAATTGAATCAAATAATCTAATTTATCTTGTGGGTCTGTTAGTACATTACCTATAGCGTGATGGAAGGCTTTGATAAATTTCGTGTAAGTCATTGAGTCACCTGAAAATAAAGGGACCTGTCTGTGTGGTACTTCAACACGCTGAACTGGAGGTGGTGGAGTAGTAGCTGTGTTTTGTTGAGTTAGCGATTTAGCCATTTCAGTGACTGCTTTCTGATATTCAGCTTGATTCTGTCGTTCCTGCCTTTCCGACTCGAGTTCATCCAACCTTCGTAGGATTCTATCGAGTGTCGATTGTTCAACCAAAACTGCCGTAGAAGGTGATGACGCTGCTGCAGCGCTTTTCTGGGCTAAAGTCTCATTTAATATCCAAAGCGCGCTTTAACTGTGGAGAAGCCTTTTGCCCCTTTGACTTTGAGCGATCCTGTTCTTGCAATTGCATCCCTTCGAACTGGTTAACTAGCTGCTCGTCGGATTTATGTGATAAGTCTATTTGCATCTTTCAGCCATAGCTTTGTAACATTAATAAATTCGTTCCAATTCTTAGAGCTTTCAGCGAATGTCGTTTTCTGTTTCTTAATCGCGCCTTCTTTACTAATCATTGATATTAGCCTTTGATGTAACTCATCTATTTCATTGTGCGTATCGCAAAAATTTTCAAGTCTTTCAGCTACCTCCGAATGATTTTCTGGAGTATCTTTAAGACTTTCTATTTCAGCTATAAGCACAGAAAGTTTATCTTTCCTCTGACTTATGTGTCCTTTAAGATCTCCGATTACATTTTCTGGCTTCGAGTCTGTACTCAATTCACTACTAATTTCACTGGAATTATGCTTAGACATTGCCACGATAACAGCTCAATGACTGACAGCTGGTTCTCTTCTCAGCAACAAACGTCACGATCGGTACGTTCCAACAAAGCAGTTACTTCCTTATAGAGAGGCTTCAAAACTCAGGCAAAAGCGATCATCCACAAAGTCTTTTACAATATCACAGTCTCTTAAAATCTTAAGTTCAGGTGCAGCGACCTTGCTTTCATTATGATAGCGCAGAGATAGAAGATAACAGCACAGTACCTCAGGGTGACTCAGTTCTTTTTCTTTCGTTGACAAGCTCAGAAGAAGAAGCGTCCTCTATCCTCAGATGGTAGATTCCAGTTCAAGTTCGAGGCTTTCAAGATGGCAAGTTTTCTGACGAAAATGTAGCTGCGTTTTCCCAAAGTTTCCAAAATTCAGCAGCTCCAACTCAAAAAATAGGATTCAACAAAAGCCTGATGCGCAGAAATGATTCCACAGACAAAATATCTTTTTTAAAAGTTTAGTTAAGTTTGAAAGTAAAACAGTTCACACAAAAAAGAAAATTAAAAGTAGCAAAAAAGGAAAAATAATAATAAGAAAAAAATTAGTTCAAGCTTAATCTTGTTACATCTTAAATCGTTACTAGTCACTTATTTCTGAACCATTTCAAAGCGTTTCTGAACCATTTCAAAGCGGTCAGAAAACTGTATGCTTATCCCATTTCTAAACTTAAATGGGTTTATCAAGTCCCTCTTTATAGGGACCTGTTCTAAACAACAACTGAGTTTATTATCTCACTGTATCTCAGTTATAGCAAGAAGATTCTATCTCTTACTAACTTAAAGGGGGAAAAAGACTATACCATTGTCTATGACTATACAGTGATCCCTCGCTATATCGCGCTTCGCCTTTCGCGGCTTCACTCCATCGCGGATTTTATATGTAAGCATATTTAAATATATGTTGCGGATTTTTCGCTGCTTCGCGGGTTTCTGCGGACAATGGGTCTTTTAATTTCTGGTACATGCTTCCTCAGTTGGTTTGCCCAGTTGATTTCATACAAGGGATGCTATTGGCAGATGGCTGAGAAGCTACCCAACTTACTTTTCTCTGTCTCTCTTGCGCTGACGTAGGGGGGTGTGAGCAGGGGGGCTGTTCGCACACCTAGACGATAGGGACGTTTCTACCTTCTGTGTGCAGCTGCTTCCTGAAGGACATGCTGCACGGTGCTTCGCATACTTAAAAGCTCAAAGGGCACGTATTGATTTTTGACTTTGTTTTACTCTCTCTCTATTTCTCTGCTCCTGACGGAGGGAGTGTGAGCTGCCGCCTTCAACAGCTTTGTGCCGTGGTGCTTCGCATACTTAAAAGCAAACAGCCCTATTGATTTGTTTGCTTTACTCTGTCTTTCTGACAGACTCTGCTCCTGACGGGCACTCCTTTGAAGAGGAAAATATGTTTGCATTCTTTTAATTGTGAGACAGAACTGTCATCTCTGTCTTGTCATGGAGCACAGTTTAAAATTTTGAAAAAGAGACAAATGTTTGTTTGCAGTGTTTGAATAACGTTCCTGTCTCTCTACAACCTCCTGTGTTTCTGCGCAAATCTGTGACCCAAGCATGACAATATAAAAATAACCATATAAACATATGGTTTCTACTTCGTGGATTTTCTTATTTCGCGGGTGGCTCTGGAACGCAAACCCCGCGATGGAGGAGGGATTACTGTATAAGAAATTATGTTCTATTCAAATAAAGCAAACATTAATATGAGTTTAACTCAAAACTAACTTTCTAAAATTGACTCTTACAACTGTCATATGCATATTTGAATTTTTGATGTATTAAATCTTCTTATATTTTTTCAATCAATTTTGAATATTCAGTTTGATCTTTCCTATACTTGTCTTTTATTCCAGAAGCTACTATGTAATTTGAGGGGTGTAATGTGTTGTTAGATAGAGTTGTGGCCATACTTCATTCATTTTCATTATTTGTAAAAACTGAGTTCAACTGTATATAAGAGTTTAGGTGCTTACCAATAGTTGCTTCGGCTGACATTTACAATTTGCCCAGTTATAGATATCGTAGAACCTAAAAAGTTTGCTCATGATTAGTCACTGTTACCTAACACTCTTTTTTTAAATATAAAAACTGATGTAAAAGTCTTGTGGTGTTAATTTTATCCAATTTAAATTGCAGAAATAACACATTGTGAGGAACCTTTGGGACTGCGAAAACTGTCTTCAGACAGGGTTTGCAAAAATTTCACAATCCCTGGTAGCCCTTTTGTCAGACACTCTTCAGATTGTGGTAGCCTGACAATGTAGCCCAAATAAAGACAATTTCTTAATGTGGAAAGTTTGATATACAGTAGACCCCCCACAAAGTCGCGGTTCAGAGTTCGCGGCCTCAGTCATTCACGGATTTTTCCTTAGAATCTAATAATTGTTAGCGGAAACCGCAAATATCCTCCACAATTTTTGTTTTATCGTGGCAATACTGCACTGTAGAGACACCAGGAAGCAAGTGTATTGGGCAAGCGCGGCTTAGGATGGTGAAAGTAGCCAATAGAATTTGAAACAGCAACTCCCAGCAGTCCCTGCAGTGGCTCTGATTGGTCTTCTGCTGAGGGTGCTGGGGCTGTTGGGGTCAAAGGATGTCAGCGCAGTCTTTTAAAAAGGGGGATGGTGACCAAAAGCAAAAAAAAAAAAGTTTTTGTAATTTGTGTTGCAAGTTCCTGTCTGCCTACTTTCTGTTGGGTTACCTGTACTTATTTGTTTTGTCCTGAATCGTTTCGTGTGTCTGGATTGTCTGCTGTCTGCCTGTGTACATGAGGACTGTAACTGGATTCATGGCCATCCTGCAAAGAAAAAAGTGCTCCTGAACCCGTCCACCCATCTTCATTTCAGGAACTAGCGGTAGGACTATCTTTACATTCCCATTCAACGTGCGGATCTCTGGACTATCTATTTTCATCATTAAATTTCATCCGTTGCTGTTTTTCATGATTTACTCTGTTTTGTTTGTGCTTTGTTGTATTTAATGTGTAATCTACGTAAGGGGAACAGGGTTGGTATCGTTGTTTTCATTTATTTTATTTGTTTTCATTACATTCTTTATTTGCTGTTTGATTACTGGTTTGCTTTGTTTTTGTCTGTGAGTGTGTGTGGGTCTGGCCAAGGCTGGGTGTGTCCCTGGAATCTCCACCATAAAAATAGAGGTGTGAATCTTGGCGGCACCGGACTGCTACAGCGATATTCATTTCTCCTTGCTGCTAATTGACTGTGGTGCATCCTCTGCTGAGTGTTCTTCAAAAAAAACCCTCTTAAAAAAACGCTGATAATAATAATGCATTTTATTTATATAGACTACCTTCACATTGCTCCCTTTCTTGCGGCTGCTGTATCACGTGATATGCTTCTAGCGTGATGCTACGCATGCTTAAAAGCCTGACCAGCACGTGTCCTTTTTGGCTGATTGCTTTGTTTCTCTCTCCTACCCCAGACATCCTCTGCTCCTGTTGCGGGTCCCGCTCCCGTTGTGCTCCCCTATGATGTTTGCCTATTGTTTTAATCGATAACTAACTGCATACTGAGCTTGTTTTACTTCTGAAAGAGACATGTTTGTTTGAAGTGTTTGAATAAAGTTCCTGTCTTTACAATCTCCTGTGATTCTGTGCAATTCTGTGACCCAAGCATAACACCCTGCAGTACTGCAGCCTGACTGTCTCTGGGATTGAGCTGCTGCACTATAGCCTGCCAGCATCAGCGCTTACCTCTGTGTGCTTACGTGCAGCCAGTTCAAGCACAGTTGGCTTGGTGATTTCACCCATGGTGTCAGTTGACCTTGTACATATTGTTCTAGTAGTTTTTTTAAATTGTTTTTAACAGTTCATTAGCAGTGTGTAAAATGATCAGTGTTGTAGTAATTGTGATGCTCTTTGCATGAAAATAGTGTTCCATTAAAATGTAACTTTTTCTTTGTGAATGGTGAAGTTTACTTAAACTGCAGCAAAAAAGTATTTGGCGTCCAGAGATGCATTAACCCCCAAGTATGTGGCAGTTTGAGTTAAAGCCCCAAGATGCCGCAGAAAGGCCCTGCACCTTCTAAGGCTTCTGGCAATGAAAACGCGCTTGCATGAATTACAGTACATATAGTGGTAACATCGGTATTTTACATTCTAGCACTGCGGGAGACATAGCAGTACAGTACTGTGCATTATATGGGTTTAGCTTTACATTTTTTTTTTAGGTAATGTATTAAGCTGAAGTTGAAATTAAAGTGTTTCGGGGGCATATTTAGAGTTTAAACTATAAAAATAGGCATTGTTTTTTTTTAACCACATCCAAAATTTGTGTTTTTTCACAATTCACGGGTGCTCTAGGAACGTAACCCCCGGAAATTTTGGAGGTGTACTGTAGTCATAAAAATCTAATTTTCCAAACACAAATAGCAACAATCATGCATAAATTTAACAATCAACATAAATATCATTCAGTTCTAAATTAATTGAAACTTGTATGAACAATATGATGAATTTAAACAAGAATTGGTCTGTCAGATTCTGAATCTTAGATCTTAACTGAAATCACAGAGGAGAGAGTGCCACTCAATGAGGGCACAGTTTATTCAGCTTCCTCTCTTGGCATCTGTGTCTCTACTCTCTGCTGTTTGATTCTGCTAGGATGTTACATTTCAGGTGTGTTGAATCTTTTCCAGAATACATCCAGGAACTAATTGCCTTGTCAGGGCAAAAAAGTTTCAAACTGTTCTCCAATATGGAGAGATTCAGGTGGTCATCTAGTGTTTCAGACTGTAGAGCGGTACAGTATGATGCAATGTTTTCACTCGGTTCATACAAAAAAATTTCATCTCATAGATGGCTATAGATGGACTAATTGTCTACATTAATTTTACCAGGAACAAGATATGAGAGGTATTCTCGATTCTCAGTGAGAACATCTCTGTACAACCAATCTAGCTTGATTCCCCAGTCTTTTGAAAGCCACATGTTTAGATCTGTCCATTCTTATGGAATTGTATCCTTCTCTTCCTCATTGAGCAAACCGGCCAAATATGTGACAAGATAATCTGCCTCTTCATCCCCAGAATTTTCCAGTTCGTCTCTGGAGTGGGGAAGAGTGGAATGGTCCTCGGTTATTATAGTCTTACCTTTTTATATTTTTATTTCTGTAGTTTTTTCTGACCTTACTTGGAAATTCAGTTTAGTTTTAGTTTTTCTTTATTTATTTCACAAAGGCATTTCTATTTTATTTTTATATATTTTTTAGTTTTAGCAATTATGGTATGGTTAAAGAGCTACAATGGAGTTTAGTTTTGTGTTACAATCAGACCAAACTGTACACTTAACGGGTTTGAATAAGAGTTTGTTGGTGGATGCTTACTACACTACATGATTTGCTATGATTTTGTTTTGAACAAGCTTAATCTATACCAGGTAGGTACTGAATATGAACAATTCTAGAAAATATTTTTAAAAATTATAAAATTGTGTATATCCTTTGTGCTGAACAAATGTGCATTGACTGTTGGCACTTTTCTTGACCAGAATGGACCAATTTGTAATAAAATTTAGGTGAACTTTACTCTCCAATACTGTGCTTTTTCTACTAGCCATATTGATCTGATTCCATCGCAGGCACTTAATTTATAGACAGAATTTTGCCACCTGCAGGCCAGAAAAGATAGCAAAAATTAGAAAATAGATTGTACTTTGTTTTGGCAGGTGTGATCATGAAAATCATGGGGTCTTAGGAAGATCTCTTGTGTGGACCCCACCTAGCTGTTTTGAGGGAAACCAAGAAAAACAAGCATGTAGTGTCAAGGTTTGGGTAAGAGCAAATAGTGTTGACTATGGATAGCCACAAAACAGCAAACAGCATCTGAGATTAGGAGCAATATACTGTATGTGTTTTCTAAACTTGTTTATCCAGAGCAGGATCGTCATGAAACCTGGAACCTATCCCAGCAATTTTGGATGCAAGGCAGGAAAATCCCTGGACAGGGTGCCAGCCTATTGCAACAATACTATATGCATGCAATATGTATGACATGGATACTAATAAGTGTGATATTTTAACTGCAAATGTCAAATATCAGCAGTAGTATGAGCAGTCAAGTCTCGCAAAATCTCAAATTGATGAACACTCGGCCATCAAGGACAAATAACTGATCCTTGCAGTCACTACATCCTTTTGTGCCAAACTGAGGGAAGCTGTACACCTAAAAAAAAAAAAAAAAAAAAAAAAAAAAAAAAATGCTAGCTCTGCAATGTATTTAAAATATTGCTTGCATCCAAGATGTTAGTTTTTTTCCAAAAAGCCAAAATAAACAAGGTAAACACATTTTCTCATGCTCTTTACTAATGCTGCACTAAGAGGACCTTTGATTTCATTTGTTTAACAAATTAACCAAGTAAGAAAACTAGATCTCTGTTAATATTTATCAATTCCACATATTGCCATATTGAGGTTGAGGTTAGGAGCATGTGCTGATACAGTGCATTGCTGCACCCACCACGGGACAAACCAACTCAGGATCCAGATTAGGACCCGAATGTAGCCATGCAATGGGTGACACCTGAGCACCACACTAGTTCAGATGGAGTGGAACAGTGTGAGGTTTTTTTTTTATGTTGGCTGGAGTGCCAATTCTTACACCAACCAACCCCCCCAACCCCCCCCCCCCCCCCCCCCCAGTTCCTCCTTGTAGGTTGGAGGGCCTACATGCAGGGTTGGATGCAGATTAACATCATACCCAGGACGGCCATATTGAGGGGACCTAATCTGCCTTGAAAGGTTACATATTATAAAATGTTCAGTTAGCCAATACAAGGTGTAATTTTGCTTGACTTCTCATTGAATTCATCATGGCTAACATAGTACAAACACTGAAAATAATCAATTCCACATCGAAATGGTGTGATAGGTTTCCTTTAACATTCCGTCATACCAAATGAGCCTCACAATCAAGAACAGTGCAGCATTATAGTAAAACTAAAAATGAACAGAAAGCTCACTTATACTTAAAACTGGTGTAGCACCCTAACTTGAACATGGGAAAAACACGTCGGTTTCTAGTATCTACTTGGTGGAGTAGCAGCAACAGTAAAATCTGAATATCAGAATAAAATTGTAAGTCACTCTTGTTTTCAAGAAAGAGCAGTTGTTGGCTTTATTGGGGCTGCCACATGAGTTTTTGCTCTCTCATTCAGTTGTCTTTATTTTTACTCTCACTTCAAAATGAAGTTTAAGGAAAATCAGCATCTCTGATATGTTGGAGGAGAGCTAGTCCCTGTTTGAGACTTCTCTAAAGTCTCGCTCTGCAACCTTGTGCAGTGTGTACAGAGACACTTGGTTGCAGTATCAACCAGTGAGTAAAATTGTGTGGCATGTGTCCTCTAGTAATGTAGAGGATTGTTTATCCTTGTGTGAAGTTACCCCTGAGAGCAAACCCCTAGCCATATTTTCCTTTGCGGTTTTAATATCTTTTTTGTATTGTACCACAAAATCACATGGACCCATTGCTTGTCTATATAGAAAACTTCAGTATCTCTTTGATTGCCCATTTTACATGCTGTGTTGCACAAGACCCATGAAACTGATGTGCAGTGAGGCTAATCCTTGACATCGGGCAAGCATCAAAACTCAAATTACTGTGGTAAAGCAAATAGCAGTCATATCTGATAAAAGAATGTGTAGGTGGTCTTGAACCTTGTTTTAAAACCCTGGTAGAGGAATTTCTGAAATATGTTGAGCTCTGAAAAATGACAACATAAGCAATGAATTCAGTTGAGCCATCATATCTTGTCCTTGTTGTTGTCTCAAGGAAATCTCCCTCATTTTAAAAGCATCATCCAGTATGTGTTGCTTTGCCTGAGCTAGCAGAGTGAACTCGCTATTTGTCTTAGTGCTAATTTGTTAGATGCCATATCAAATTTTTATTATTGAAAGCAGCTCTGTTTCTATGGCCTTGCAGAATGCTTTCACTGCAAGATTGCAAGTGGCTGTTGGACTGCTGTCATTTTCAATTTAAAATATTTCCAAACTGCAGATATTTCAGCTGCCTCCTGCCACAAATCGTGCTCTGTTTATGACTGCTGATGTAAAACAAAGGACTGGGCTTTGGTTCGTTCATGCTCCAAGCCAATATTGAACAGTTAAATTCAATGATCGGCCCTGTACAAATCTTTGAAATCAGATCTTGACAATCCTATATTTTACCATATTGGCCATGCATTTGATGGGGCTTGGTGAGGATTTCATTAATATTATCAAAACAGTTTAAAAAGTCAATTTGTTGAGACTAGCAAAAGGAGATGAAAGAAGGAGCCGGAGAGGACTGTCTAGTCTTTTTTTAAATCTTTCTCTCAAGCCTCCTGCCATTAGGCCATTTCCTTTGAAAGAGTGTCCAGTTACATACAAAATCAACTGGTCCAGGTACACTTTTTCCCCTCAATGTGTCCAGTAGATAGCCTTAAGGCTGATTTATACTTTACACATTGTGAAATGAATAGACCTTGATAGCAAAAGGAAGTTTGGGGCAGCCACCTGTATACTTGAATAAGGCTGCAAAAATATGAAGATTAGGTAGCATAGTGTGTACAGATTGAGTCCAGCAACAGAACTGAGTACAAATGGAGGAATACTGGCTTTTAAACACGTTGGTGGAAGTGACGAGGTTGGGCCCAGAACCGGAAGTGACGAGGTTGGGCCCGGAAAAGAAAGTGACGAGGTTGGAATCAGGCAGAATTTCTAGTGTTTGCTCTGCAGAGATAAAGGTTTACTGCATCCCACCACTCCCTGGCTTGGTGTAGAATTACCTTCTTTTGGTCCTTCTAGCTGCCTCCCATGTGCACTTCTGTGACAACATCCATGCTGGACTGAGGGCTGCAAGTTGAAAATGATGGCTGGAACAGAGAAATGCTCCTGTGCATGGCTGGTGTACATTAAATTTTCAACAGTCACAATTTTTTCTTATGCGGCGTTGCAGACACAGCACTGTGTATCATAAGTAGTGGATTTGGAGCAGAGTCTGGTTATGTGGGTGCCAGAATTATAAATGAAGGGCTGAATATGACACATCAGAGGCCTCATGTATAAATGGTGTAAACTTGGCGTAAAGAAACACACATTTTCATGCCAGCTGAATCCCTAGCGTATGCAAGTTCTCCGCTCAGTTTTGCAAACTGGCGGCACCCTGCGTCAAAGCAATGCTACGGTTTCCATATGGTTTCCCTTTCTTTTTTAGCTCCACATCCCTGATGCGGCTTTATCAAATACACTGAAATTAACCGCATAACATTTATTAGTTTAAGGCATCTGATTGTAATCAACTCATAAGTATATAATGGTGCATGGAATGGCCAAACTATTCCAAATACCATCACTGCTTTAGCGTTGTCACTCTCAGTGCACCACTGAGTATTTAACCCACTATATCCGAGTGTGGAATCACGGCTCTTCAGCAGCTGATTGGATTTTTAGGATACAGCATCTAGCTCATGCTGCCTCAGCTATGCACACAGTCTATTTGAACTTCTACCATACAGTATGGCAAACGCTTCAGAGCCTTTCCTGTAGGGACTTCGTGGTTCAGAAAGCTTCATCCCAAGAGCTCTAAGCGCACTCAAATCAGTCCAAGTGCTCCTGGTAGAACTGTTTGTACTTAAGTACAATCACCTCACTGTAAACTTACACTACAGTTATAATCTTGCACAACCTTAGCCACTTTATAACGCGCCAATTTACATATGACGACTGGCTTCTAAGTTGATTTAGATTTCCAAGCACCATCTTCTTGGAACTCTTGATATCATTTTTAAGATGAAATGCAGTAAAGTATATATATTACATTATACAGATACATTTTTAACTACATTTAAATGTATATTGTTAATAATTTAACATGCGAGAACACAGTGGACAGCGGTAGCAATGAGCTGTCGCCCTGTTCAGGGATTGTTCCCGCCTCACACTGTATGCTTGCTGGAACTGGCGCAACCCTGGATAGATGGATGGAAAAATCAAACCTGTACTACGAAGTTATCTCAATGTTCCACAAAAGTTTTGAAGAGTCTGTGTTCTAAGCCTACAGATGGATTGACATCTATTAGAGTTGATTGGTTACTTGGAGAAACAAAAGGATGGACATGAATTGGGGGTTAGTATGTTTGAGAGAGACAGTACTGCTGCAATAAATTTCATTGAAGGTCATGCTGCAAACATTTTTCAGGAGGCAGAAACAATCTCTGGATAGGGTGCCACTTCAACGCTACCACTGCACCACCATGTCCTCATGTTTAGTACATACTTTAGTTCCTATCATGAAAATGATATCAAGTATGCATCTTAATATTTAAATTGTTCAGAGAGCTGTAATATCATGAATGTAATATATTGTCCTGTCAGCGGAAGGCAAAACCTGTTTAAGAAGAACGTAGTGATTCACACAGAGTACATAGAAGAACACTTAGAATACAAAGCATTTAACATGCTACTTTAGTTACAATGGGATTTGAGAAACTACTAAATGATTTTAAGATGAAGTTTGACGTTCTACTTTAATGACAAAATAAACTGTGATTAAAGTGGAAATTTCGAGATTAAAGTTGACATTTAGATATTTTTTTTTTCCCCACTGTGGGAGGTGGGCTGCGACTCACCTTTTCACGGCGACTTTAATATCTGACTACTTATTTCGGGCACTGTGTGACATTCTGAACTTGAACTTTCGAGTTTCTCTTCCACTCTCGTCAACTTGCTTTTGGTTATATCACTGCTTAAACCAACAAATAGTGCATTATTCCTTGCCTCTACTTGGTATTCACTGAAATTCTTTTTTTGTATATTCAAAGAGGCGTAATTCTGAGAGGAGTCAGGGTGGGACGGCAGGCGTGTGCACAAGCATTACTTTTCACGCTGACCAGGATTTATGGTGCAGGAGAACGTAGAAGTTGCCGTACGCACAGATGTATGTATCTGGAATTTGTTGTGCGTACGCACATTTCTGGTTTTGTTTGTACGCCCTGTTTTAGTGTGAATTCTACGCACGTTGTTATACATGAGGCCCCAGGTTATTAAAGCACAAGATACGTACACATGCAAAAAATATTTAGAGCACCTGTTTGTCATGTTGGTCGACCACTGAATAATCATACTCGCTCTACCTTCACCCACTTCACAAACTTATCTTCCTAAAGTCAGTAATGGCAGACACAACGCCTTCCATCAGTAGTCTTTCTCTGCTGTTTCATTGTTAGGTATGTGACATTGACCAAAAACTTTTACCTACTGACTAGAATATCTTTTGGTCACTGACCACGTGTGCGCTTTATATTGCAGTTCGTGCATAGATAGATAGATACTTTATTAGGCTTCATTCGGTAAGTATAAACAAGCCATTATTCTTTTAATCTCCTGCTTTCAGAATGTTGGAAATACGTGGGTGTTGATATTTCCCCTTCCCCATGTAACAGTAATTCATGAAATGAATTATCTTTAAAAATGCCAAAGATTATTTTCTGAATGTTGCATTTCAGTTTAGTAATTGTAATGCTTCATTTTTCCCCTCCAATGGGCAAAAAAAAAAAAAATTCAAAATTTCAGCCTATCACAAAGTAGGGTGGGAGGATTGGATTAACTTTATACCATTTGGCTGTTCATCTGTTTCGTGTGGTCTGAATCCCTCCATATTGGCTCCCATTTGATTCTAACCCAGCTTCTCCTAAATATCTTTAGCTCCCAGTCTAAACCTACTTTCTCTGTAATGGGACACTTAAGCTGGACTTAGTAGTTTCCTATGCTCTTGCATTGAGGTGCAAGGTGGAAAATTGTAAGGTCTTTCCTAATCTTTCACAATCAAGCATTACTAATTGTGGATTGTCCACCCGCTCCTTGTGTGGAATGTTAGTGTATTGACATGCTTGGCAATATTTTTAGATCATGCTAGTCATTGAGTTTTGGGTTCTCTACACTATCCTCCTTTTTCTATTTCAACTTAGGTCTGTTAAATCTTATGGTGCCTATCCTTCATCTTACCTTTTTTTTAAGCTGTCATTCAGTCTTTGTCATCTAGACCAAAACTTGTTTCCTCATTACGTGAAACTTTGCACAAACCTGTTCTCAGGCTATTGTAAGGGTGGGCGGTATGACCAAAATTCTATATCACGGTATTTTTCTAAATTATCCCGGTTTTACGGTATTCAACGGTATTTTTTTTCCCCCATGCATGAGTGGATGTTAACCACATTTTCCACTGGAATTACTGGCTAAGAATAACCTATTCCACTGTCAAGAGTATTGTACATTGTACAAAAAAATCATTTTAATGTGCACACAAGTATTAATACAGGTTTGCATTGCCCCATAAAGTGATAGTTTTCAAGGGGGTGGCACTAATGGAGAAGGTATCACATTGCATGACAGATGCAGTCAAAATATAGAACCTTTTTATTGAACATATTTTGCAAAAACTTAAACTATAATTTTGACAACATATTTTCAACCATCCAAAGAGGCATTAAGACTTAGTAAAATATCCAGAAGTGCTTGTCAAAAGTTGTATTGCACTGAATATGTCTTAGAAAAGGAATAAATAGTAAATATTTTTTGTAAACCAACTACACTTTCTGTTAATGTTAACAATCTCTGTCCACTGACACGTTAAAGTGACTTTTTAAACAACTTTATCATCATTAAACTGCACAATATTTAAACTAATAAATAATAACAATAAAATAAATAGTATTATTACTGATAGTTGCACTATTCAAGACTTCAAGCCCAGGTGCATTACACAGTATTCACCAAATTAAAATAAAACAAGTGCAACTTGGTGATGACATCTTTACCAACTAAACCATCATTTAGGCAAACTGCATTAATATGGACCTTGCTTCAAGCTAAACTATATGCATAAATAATATACCTGCAACTTGCATTTATAATGCTATTTGTGGTATAGCCCTACGGAATCGTATTAGGGTCACGGTGAAGAAAAAAATAATACGGACACAGGGAAGAATAAAACAAACTATATGTCGAGAATAAAGTCAACATTTCCACTTTATTCTCGCCGTTTATGTTGAGATTAAAGTTGACATTTCCACTTTATTCTCATAGTTTACTTCATAATTAAAGTAGAATGTTGTAAACTAAACTTCTGCCTAAAATCAATGTTTAATTTAATAGATTTTGTCAAACCCCGTCATAAATTAATGCAGCACATTAAATGCTTTGTATTGCATTCCCCGACCCAGTTGTTAATCAGTACGCTTCTTAAACTGACTTCCTCCGCACTAAGAGGAGACCGCGATCACCATACAGAATCCATTCATTTCATGATATTCCTGCTTTCTGAAAATTTAGAATGCTAAGATAAATACTTGATATCATTTTCATGATGAAATGCATTAAAGCAGGTATTACACATGCACGGTAGTGAGGCGGTAGTGCTGCTCCCTCGCAGTAAGGGGTCCCCAGGTGTATGTTCAGTGTAGAGAACTTTATCGCAGGTGTGACGAGGCTCCAAAAAACTGGATGTATGATTGGGTATCGCACAGGTTTAACTTAAATATTGTATAAATGTTGGGTTTGTGATCTGCTGGTCGGAGACACGAACACAGAATTCAATGCATGTTCTTCTGAGCGGGCCTTCTTTATTGCACGCGTGCTGTATCTGACGTACTAAAACCCCAGTTCCTATCCGTCCTTTTTCTTTCTCCACATAACCAATCGCCACACGATAAACGTCTTTGTGAAATTAAAACTAGTTATAAACTTAGCCCACGGAGTGTTCAGAACTTTAAAAATATCTTCGTTATACATGTTTAATTATGCCATCCATTCAGAGTTGCGCCCATCTCTGAATGAGTCGCCAGCACATCGAAGGATGAATACAAGCAAAACATACACTAGCAGGGTCAATATAGCACAACAAAACCCCACATCCTACATGACTTTGAAAGGAAACTGAAGCGCCGAATAAACCCACCAGAAAAACATGCAAATGCAAGGCAGGCACGCCGCCGTGCCCCCATATGATTAATGCATGCTTTAATGCATTTCACCATGAAAATTATATTAAGTATTTATTTTAGCATTCTAAATGTTCAGAGAGAAGGAAGATCATGAAGTGAATGTATTCTGTGCGGCGATCGCTGCCGGCGCCTCCTCTTAGTGCAAGAAGAAGTCAGTTTAAGAATCACTTAACACAAAGCATTTAATGTGCTATATAACTTATGACGGGGTTTGAAAACATGTCGTCACACTACTACACAGTACCCAGGTACATTACACTGTATTTAAAACAAATAAAACAAGTACAACTTGGCTTGCAGTATTATCCAGTAGTATAGAAACAGTATTTACACATCTGACCTTTTAAAACTAAAGTATCTCCAGGCTCTCTGTCCATTTTCACCATGCAGCATTCCTATGCTACCGCCCACTATTTGGTGGTGTAGCAGTGAAAAAGAGCCCTAGTGCAACAAATCTGTGTTTAGCGGTGTAGCAGTGAAAAAGGTCCCCACTTGAACAGTTTCCCACTGCGCCAAGTTCCGAACGTCGTTTAGGCAATTTAAACCAGTGTTGCGGTATAAGAAAAATCCATATCATAAAAAAAATGGTTTTCGGTATGAGCCGGTATACCGCCCAGCACTAGGCTATTGTCATTTGGAAGTGTGAGCTTCCCTCCTTCATTGCCCTTCACTAGAATATAATTTTATTACTCTAGTATCAAAGATCTCAAATCACTAACATAATATAAATTTGTACACAGCATGTCTTTAAATACCTTTTCTTCTCTCTGCCTTACCACATTAGACATTTTTCTAAGGGCCTTTTGGTTGATTTCCTGCTGTCACATGTTCTAAGTTCCTATGTACTATTTTGCACATATTCTGGGGGTGTTGCATGGTCTTGGCTTTTTTTATGATGTCATCCATTTCTTTCCTACAGTTCCTTTTTTCTATCCATTTTCTTCTTCAGGACTAATTTGAACCATTGTAGTGATAGTTTATGCTTTCAAAAGTCCTGAGTCAAGATAACAAAGACCTGTAAATCAGCCGTTGTGTTGCAAGCTGATGGAGATGGAATTTGACTCTGATCAATCCGGTTTCACCATTGTGGAGTGCTTGAGGCAGTACTCCAGCAGAGCAACTAATCTGTCCCTTAAAGTCTGTGAGTATAGGTGTGAGTAAGAGCTTCACCACTTGTATGATACAAAACCAAATCAGATGGGCCTTTTGTCATCTCTTTCAAAAACACTGACAAATGTTCCATGTGTTATTGCAGAATTGTCAGACTGACTGACTACACATTGCTAGAGGAGCACAGCACTCTGGATTGTACTGGGTGTGTTTGAGTTGAAGATGCTGATAATTTTGCTCAGGATAGATAACAATGAAATGATATTTAATCTGAACAATTTGATTTGAGGAGGAGAAAAATCAGTAGGTATACAGTGATCCCTCGCTATATCGCGCTTCGCCTTTCGCGGCTTCACTCTATCGCAGATTTTATATGTAAGTATATTTAAATATATATTGCGGATTTTTTGCTGGTTCGCGGATTTCTGAGGACAATGGGTCTTTTAATTTCTGGTACATGCTTCCTCAGTTGGTTTGCCCAGTTGATTTCATACAAGGGATGCTATTGGCAGATGGCTGAGAAGCTACCCAACTTACTTTTCTTTCTCTCTCTCTTGCGCTGACTTATCTGTGATCCTGACGTAGGGGGTGTGAGCAGGGGGGCTGTTGGCACACCTAGACGATACGGACGCTCGTCTAAAAATGCTGAAAGATTATCTTCACGTTGCTACCTTCTGTGTGCAGCTTTTAAGTATTCTGCACGGTGCTTCGCATACTTAAAAGCTCAAAGGGCACGTATTGATTTTTGACTTTGTTTTTCTCTCTCTCTTTCTGCTCCTGATGGAGGGGGTGTGAGCTGCCGCCTTCAACAGCTTTGTACCGGCGGAGCTTCGCATACTTAAGCCAAACAGCCCTATTGATTTGTTTGCTTTCCTCTCTGTTTCCTTTGAAGAGGAAGATATGTTTGCATTCTTTTAATTGTGAGACAGAACTGTCATCTCTGTCTTGTCATGGAGCACAGTTTAAACTTTTGAAAAAGAGACAAATGTTTGTTTGCAGTGTTTGAATAACGTTCCTGTCTCTCTACAACCTCCTGTGTTTCTGCGCAAATCTGTGACCCAAGCATGACAATATAAAAATAACCATATAAACATATGGTTTCTACTTCGCGGATTTTCTTACTTCGCGGGTGGCTCTGGAACGCAACCCCCGCGATGGAGGAGGGATTACTGTATTCAAATTCCTTTGAGGGGAAAATTGAGGAAAAATGGCAGATAATGAAGAAAATAAGTCACCTTTAGGACGTGAAACATCAGGAGTCACTTCAAAAAAATTGGAAGAGATGGTGACTTGATTGCTTCCATGTTTTTTTTTTTTGTTTTTTTTTAAAAATGCTATATTAGAAAAGAAATGTAAAACAAAGTTGTGGAGTTTGATAACAGAAGGAAAATAGAACTTCAGGACTACTAAAAACATTAGACTCTGGTAATCCAGTGAAATTTGCAGCAAAATTCTAATCTAAAATCCTCAATCCAGAATTTTATAGGAGATACCTATAAATCTGCTTAGAAATCTGCACCCTCAATGCTTTAACCCATTGTGAACAATAAAGTATGAATGTATTACTAAACCTGACATTTATTGAGGTTAATGTGAAATCGTTCTGTTCTTGTTTTGACATTATAGCCCAACCATTTTGGAATACCTTATTTCTGTAATATTTTTGAAAGAACATTCAATTAAACTAATATACACTTTAATCTTTGTAATGTAATGTTTAAATGACCATTTACTTGGTATTGCATCTAAGAACTTTCTTTTGGTCATGGTAGTCTTTTATGCTAGGTTTGTTCTTCCTAAATTGCTTTAAGATTTGCAACTGTTATCTCAGTTTAACACATTGACTGCTGGACTATATCACTAGGATGCTACAATACAGATCTATGCATATATGATAAATCACAAACTATCAAAATTCATAAATATAAAATTTATCAGAAAGCAAGTTTTATCAACAGGAACATCTATCCAAAAAAAAAAAAAAAAAAATTGTTACTTTATTTTGACCAGTAATACAACTAAGACTGCAACTGAATGACAGTCCTTGAATCATGACACCATGCAAAGTGCAGGCTTGCTTTAGCTTCCACTGCTTTTTCCTATAACTTCATGCTGTGGCTCATCAATTCTATCCCCCCTTACTACAGCTCTACACATCCCCCTTATTCTTAAAAATTGACACCACTACACTTCTTCTCCACTCCTCAGGCATCCTCTCACTTTCCAATATTCCATTAAACAGTCTGGTTAAAAACTCCACTGCCATCTCTCCTAAACATCTATACTCTTCATATCTGTCCTTACTTCCTCCTTGCTAATCCTTTGCACTTCCTGATTTACTATCTCCACATCATCCAACCTTCTCTCTTTCATTCTCTTCATTCATTGACTTCTCAAAGTGCTCATCTTTTCAACACACCCTCCTTCTGAGAACATTTCCATCTGTATCCTTTATGACCCTAACCTGCTGCACATCTTTCCCAGCTCGGTCCCTCTGTCTAGACAATCGGTACAGGTCCTTTTCTCCCTCCTTAGTGTCCAAACTTTCATACAACTCATCATACGCCTTTTCTTTAGCCTCCGACACCTCTCTTCACTTTACGTCTTATCTCCTTGTACTCTTGTCTACTTTCTGCATTTCTCTGACTATCACACTTCACTATCCTCTTCCTCTGTATACCCTCCTGTACTTCCCCCCCATTCCACCACCAGGTTTCCTTTTCCTCCTTTCTCTGTGCAGATATCACGTCAAGCACCCTTCTTGCTTTCACCCTTACTACTTCTGCTGCAGTTGTCCAGCTGTCTGGTAACTCTTCGCTGCCACCCAGTGCATGTCTTAACTCCTCCCTAAATTCAACCTTGCAGTCTTCCTTTTTCAACTTCCACCATTTGATCCTTGGCTCTGCCCTCACTCTCCTCCCCTTCATGATCTCTGTCATCCTACACACCATCAGCCTATGCTGTTTAACTACTTTCCCCTGCCACCACTTTGCAGTCTTCAATCTCCTTCAAATTGATTTTTCTGCATAGGATATAATATACCTGTGTGCATCTTCTTCCACTCTTGTATGTCCTCCCTCTTCTTAAAATATGTATTCACCAAGCCATGCCCATCCTTTTCACAAAATCCACTATCATCTGACCACCTTCATTCCTCTCCTTGACACCATACCTACCCATCACCTCATTGTCTCCTCTGTTTCCTTCACCAACATCTCCATTGAAATTCTCTCCAGTCGCCACTTTCCGTCCCTTAGGTACACAGTCCATCACTTCATCCAAATCACTCAAGAAATTTTCTTTCTCGTCCATCACACACCCAACTTGCGTGGCATATGCACTAACAACATTCATCACATCTCGAATTTCCAGCTTCATAATGATTACTTTGTCTGACACTCTTCTCACTACCAAAACACTCTTGACATACTGTTCCTTCAGAATAACCCCTACCCCATTTCTCCTCCCATCCACATCATGATAAAAACAATTTGAGTCCACCTCCGATCCACTTGGCCTTACTTTCCTTCCATTTAGTCTCTTGCACGCACAATATATCAACCTTCTTTCCATCATATCGGCTAACTCTCTCCCCTTACCTGTCATATGCCCAACATTCAAGGTTCCTACCCTCTGTTCCACTCTTTACTTTCCTCCTCCTTTGGCCAACAGTAGCCCAATTTTCGCCAGCACACTGTTAGCGGTCATTGTTAACCTGGGACTCAACCGATCTGGTATGGAAATCTGTCCTGTTGTCCGCATACTGATCTGGTAAAAATTTTCACATCAGATGCCCTTACTGATATAACCCTCCCCATTTATCCAGGTGTGGGACCGGCACGAAGAAACACACTGGTTTGTGCATCCCCTGTGACTGGGTTATATCTGGGACTCACAGTATGGCAAATTTTTTAGATGATGCATAAAGTTATTACTTGCCTTTTTATACATGAAGTTCACAATTTTCATGTTAAAGGAAAAAGGAGTACAACATTCTGTTTTAGCCATGGTCCCCACTCTGCCAAAATGCACTGCACAGAAGTGGGCATGAGGGTTTCACTTTGAAACAAAGACTTAAGCTCATGTATTTACCAGTTAAAAAAGCTGATTTTTTTTTCCAATGGTTTTACATTTATCTCTGTATGCCTAGTGGTTTCTTGTTAGAGGACTTATGTTCAGAGTTTACAGATAAGCATATCAAAGTGGTGTGCAGATCATTATTCAGTTTTTTTTTTTTGTTTTTTTTTATATACAGGTGCTGGTCATAAAATTAGAATATCATGACAAAGTTGATTTATTTCAGTAATTCCATTCAAAAAGTGAAACTTGTATATTAGATTCATTCATTACACACAGACTGATGTATTTCAAATGTTTATTTCTTTTAATGTTGATGATTATAACTGATAACTAATGAAAGTCCCAAATTCAGTATCTCGGAAAATTAGAATATCAATTAAGACCAATGCAAAAAAAAGTATTTTTAGAAATGTTGGCCAACTGAAAGGTATGAACATGAAAAGTATGAGCATGTACAGCACTCAATATTTAGGTGGGGCTCCTTTGGCCTGGATTACTGCAACAATGCGGTGTGGCATGGAGTCGATCAGTCTGTGGCACTGCTCAGGTGTTATGAGAGCCCATGTTGCTCTGATAGTGGCCTTCAGCTCTTCTGAATTGTTGAGTCTGGCGTATTGCATCTTCCTCTTCACAATACCCCATAGATTTTCTATGGGGTTAAGGTCAGGCGAGTTTGCTGGCCAATCAAGAACAGGGATACCATGGTCCTTAAACCAGGTACTGGTAGCTTTGGCACTGTGTGCAGGTGCTAGGTCCTGTTGGAAAATGAAATCTGCATCGCCATAAAGTTTGTCAGCAGCAGGAAGCATGAAGTGTTCTAAAACTTCCTGGTAGACGGCTGCGTTGACCTTGGACCTCAGAAACCACAATGAACCAACACCAGCAGATGACATGGCACCCCAAACCATCACTGACTGTGGAAACTTTACACTGTACCTCACGCAACGTGGATTCTGTGCCTCTCCTCTCTTCCTCCAGACTCTGGGACCTTGATTTCCAAAGGAAATGCAAAATTTACTTTCATCAGAAAGCAGCAGTCCAGTACTTTTTGTCTTTAGCCCAGGCTAGATGCTTCTGACGCTGTCTCTTGTTCAAGGCTTGACACAAGGAATGCGACAGCTGAAACCCATGTCTTGCATACGTCTGTGCGTGGTGGTTCTTGAAGCACTGACTCCAGCTGCAGTCCACTCTTTGTGAATCTCCACCACATTTTTGAATGGGTTTTGTTTCACAATCCTCTCCAGGGTGCGGTTATTCCTATTGCTTGTACACTTTTTTTCTACCACATCTTGTCCTTCCCTTCGCCCCTCTTTTAATGTGCTTGGACACAGAGCTCTGTGAACAGCCAGCCTCTTTAGCAATGACCTTTTGTGTCTTGCCCTCGTTGTGCAAGGTGTCAATGGTCGTCTTTTGGACAACTGTCAAGTCAGCAGTCTTCCCCATGATTGTGTAGCCTACAGAACTAGACAGAGAGACCATTTAAAGGCTTTTGCAGGTGTTTTGAGTTAATTAGCTGATTAGAGTGTGGCACCAGGTGTCTTCAATATTGAACCTTTTCACAATATTCTAATTTTCCGAGATACTGAATTTGGGACTTTCATTAGTTGTCAGTTATAATCATCAACATTAAAAGAAATAAGCATTTGAAATACATCAGTCTGTGTGTAATGAATGAATCTAATATACAAGTTTCACTTTTTGAATGGAATTACTGAAATAAGTCAACTTTGTCATGATATTCTAATTTTATGACCAGCACCTGTATATAAATACCTAGTCTGTTAGCTTTTGAAAGAACCAAGGTTTGACTTTCAAAGGCATATAGACTTGCCCTTGTAAATTGCAGCAATTCTTTGCCATGCATTTACTGACAAATTCTTATCAATCTGTTGTAACCTCAATAGCATGTTTTCAAACTAGCAGTTTTCCCAAAATGATACTGAAGTTCTTGGCACATGTTACCCTGGGTCTTGAGTGAATCACACTTGTCATGCAAGTAAGCTTTCCCAAGATGCCTTGTGAGCTGTGAATTTTTTTTTTTAAACTTGTCAAAGTTGATTCTTTGTGTGCATCAAAAATGTTTTCATATATTACATTCTTACAAGGCATGTTTAATTTTGCACAGAGCTGTAGCATAAAGGTCACTCCTTGCTATCAAGCCCGCACTCTTCACTTATTCTCCCTCCTGCTCCTTTGAATTTATCTTCAGAATCTGTGAGAGGTTAATGTCATTCTCGTGATGAGTGGGTGTCTGGGAGATTTGCAAATTTTCATGTTCCAGTAGATTAAAGTCTAATAAACAGGCACTCTTTCAGGTCATTTGTATTTATGGCTGAGGGACATTGGAAAGCAATAGGGTGGTAGTGTTCTAGAAAGTGCCAAATACAGCAGCTAGAGGCCTCAAAGGCCATAGCCTTTTGTTTATCATGTGCTTGTGACAGTGCTGCCAGCTGTTGAACGATATCTCTTCATAGAAGCAGTTAGTGAAATGGTAGTGGAGCTGCTGAGGTAACTGTTTTTGGCTGTCTTCCTTCGTTGTGCTGATGTTACAATCAACAGTTGCTACAAGCTAACAAATTTTTATATATGATATATATAAAAGTGCTTAGGGTTCCAGTCGTGGGACTACTGATTGGCCATGCCAAACAGCATGTTTTTTTTTTGAAGACATGCTTCATTCAGTTGGCACGTCTTGCAGATAGTTTAATATTTTACACTTTCTATGAACACTTGCATACTTATTTTTAAGAAATTTTTCATTTGGAAATATACTGTAGTATGGAACTGAGAATCTAAAGAAATGAATATAATGTAATGATGCACTGGTTCATTGGCAACAGATTGGAACAAGATGGTTTTTACTCGGTATGTTGGATTTTTATGTAATTTCCTGATTGGTACCTCTACATACAGTGGACTTCTAAGTTTCAGCATCTGCCCATAAAGCAAGCTAAGCATTGCCTACAGTGCTACTTAAATCCCCCGCCGCCAGAGTGCTAGTGCGCCTGCACTCAGTGTCATTTCTGGATAGGATTAAAGAAGAATACTCTTTTTTTGCTTCTATGGGTTGAAAATGTGGCATAAATGAGTCCACAGTTTGCTTTGTTAAATAAAACCAAAAGCTGTGAAGTAGTGCTGGGCGATATACCTGTTCATATCGAAAAACCGTTTATTTTTGTTATGATATGGATTTTTCTTATACTGCAACACCGGTTTAAATTGCCTAAACAACGTTTGGAACATGGCGCAGCAGGAAACTGCTTAAGGGGGGGACCTTTTTCACTGCTACACTGCTAAACAGATACAACAGAGTACATGCGTTAGTGGAGGTGTTGCGCGGGGGCTCTTTTTCACTGCTACACTGCTAAAAAGGCATGCAGTGGAGTACATGTGGTAGTGGAGGTATTGCGTGGTGAAAATGGACAGAGAACATTCCGAAACTGAAGCTGTAGCAGACGATAAAGTTGAATATGATGACATAGAACTCCTTTTGCCGAAAAAAAGGAGATGTCTGTTGCCTGGCAATACTTTGGTTTGAAAAGGTCGGATGTGGACCATTATGTTCAAATCTGTGAATACTGTTTTATACTACTGGATAATACTGCAAGCCAAGTTGTACTTGATTTTTTTTTTTTTTCCCCCAATATCGTGTAATGTACCTGGGTACTGTGTAATAGTGTGACGACATGTTGACTTTTATTCTCGACATTTGTACTTGATTCTCGCCGTTTATGTCAAGATTAAAGTCGACATGTTGGCTTTAGATAGATGGATAGATACTTTTATTAATCCCAAGGGGAAATTCACATTTTAAATTCACTTTATTCTCATAATTTGTCATTAAAGTAGAACATCGTAAACTAAACTTCATCGTAAAATGAATATTTACTAGATTTTCTCAAGCCCCTTCATAAGTTATGTAGCACATTAAATGCTTTGTGTTAAGTGTTCCCCGAGCCATCTTAAACTGACTTCCTCTTGTACTGAGGAGGCGCCGGAGCGATCGCCGCACAGAATACATTCACTTCATGATATTCCTGCTCCCTGAACATTTAGAATGCTAAGATAAATACTTGATATAATTTTTATGATGAAATGCATTAAAGCATGTGTTAATCATGTGGGGGCACGGTGGCGTGGAGGTTGCACTGCAAGGGGGTCTCGGGAGTAGCCTGCCTTGAATTTGCATGTTTTTCTGGTGAGTTTACTTGGTGTGCTTCAGTTTCCTTTCAAAGTCATGTAGGATGTGGGGTTTTATTATGCTATATTGCCCCTGCTAGTGTATATGTTGTTCGTATTCACCCTGCGATGTGCTGGCATTCAGGATTTGCTCCTGCCTCGCACACAATACTTGCTGGGATGGGCGCAACCTTGAATGGATGGCATAATTAGACATGTATAACGAAGATTTTTTTTTAAAGTTCTGAACACACTGTGGTCTAAGTTTATAACTAGTTTTAATTTCACAGATGTTTATCATGTGGTGATTGGTTAGGTGGTGAAAGAAGAGGATAGGAGCTGAGGGTTTGGTACGTCAGACAGAAACCACACGCATGCAATAAAGAAAGCCCACTCAGAAGAACATCCATTGAATTCTGTGTTTGTGTCTCCGACCTCCACATCACAAACCCAACATTTACACTATTTAAGTTAAACCTGTGCAATACCCATTCATACATCCAGTTTTTTGGAGCCTCGTCACACCTGCCATAAAGTTCTCTACACTGAACGTACACCTGGGGACCCTTTACTGCGAGGGAGCAACACTACCGCGACACTACCATTCATGTTTAATACCTGCTTTAATGCATTTCATCTTGAAAATGATATCCAGTATATATCTTGGCATTCTAAATTTTCGGAGAGCAGGAATATCATGAAGTGAATGTAATCTGTGAGGTAATTGCTGCCGGCGCCTCCGCTTAGCACGGAGGAAGTCAGTTTAAGAAGCACGCAGTAATTAACTACTGGGTTGGGTAACACAACACAAAGCATTTAATGTGCTACATTAACTTATGACGGGGTTTGAGAAAATCTAGTAAATTAAACATTGATTTTAGGATGAAGTTTAGTTTAGGACATTCTACTTTATAAAATAACCTGAGAATAAAGTGTAAATGTCGACTTTAATCTCTACATAAGCGTCAAGATTAAAGTGGAAATGTCGAGAATAAAGTCAACGTCGACTTTATTCTTGAGTTTTTTTTTTTTTTGTTCGTTTTTCTTCCCTGTGTCCGTATTTTTTTTTTCTTCACCGTGGCCCTAATATGATTCCATAGGGCTATACCAGAAATCGCATCATAAATGCAAGTTGCAGTTTTATTTATGTATATAGCTTAGCTTGAAGCAAGGTCCATATTAATGCAATTTGCCTAAATGATGGTTCAGTTGGTAAAGATGTCATCACCAAGTTGCACTTGTTTTTATTTTTATGTGGTGAATACTGTGTAATGCACCTGGGCTTCAAGTAATAGTATTATTACTGGAAGTTGCACTATTATTTATTATTATTGTTTAATTATTATGCAGTTTAATGATGGTAAAGTTGTTTAAAAAGTCACTTTAACGTGTCAGTGGACAGAGATTGTTAACATTGACAAAGTGTAGTTGGTTTACAAAAAATATTTACTATTTATTCCTTTTCTAATACATGTTCAGTGCAATACAACTTTTGACAAGCACCTCTGGATATTTTACTAAGTCTAAATGCCTCTTTGGATGGTTGAAAATATGTTGTCAAAATTTTAGTTTGTTGTTTACAAAATTTGTTCAATTAAAAGGTTCTATATTTTGGCTACAACTGTCAGGCAATGTGATTCCTTCTCTTCATTAGTGCCACCCCCTTGAAAACTATCACTTTATGGGGCCATGCAAACCTGTATTAATACTTGTGTGCACATTTAAAATGTTTTTTTGTACAATGTACAATTCTCGTGACAGTAGAATAGGTTATTTTTAGCCAGTCTACTGCAGTAATTGCAGTGGAAAATGTGGTTAACATCCACTCATGTGTGGGGGGGAAACAAAAATCATTGAATACCGTGAAACCGGTATAATTTTGAAAAATACTGTGATATAGAATTTTGGTCATTCCACCCAGCAGTACTGTGAAGCAATCAAAATGGAGTGGGGTGAGGAGAGTATTTGTGGGTTTCCCTTTTTACAGAAGAAGGAAATAGAGGTATTAAAATGATGATCAGGAGAGGAATCTGATCTGGATTCATTAGTGGAATGTTGGCTGCTGGACTCGGGTTCTGGGTCATACATGACTGGAGAGTAAGAATTCTCTGGTGCAAAATGACTGAAGAAAGAGAGACATGGTGAAGTAGTTTAACTTTGCACAGTTTGAGTTTGCTATTGTTTCTGGTGATTTCCATTATTTATATGTTGCATCACCATGAAATTAATAACTTGTTGCATATCTTTAAAAAAAAAACAAAAATATATATATATATATATATATATATATATATATATATATATATATATATATATATATATATATATATATATATATATAATATATACAGTAGTTTATTTCAGGGACATAAATTATTCTTCTATGCTTATGTTGGTTTAATTGTTCTATTTCACAATCACCATAACCTGTTCCTTAATCTAGCAGTCTAAACAAAGATTTTACCCCAAGAAATTCTAGTTTGTACACCTGTATGTTCTATTCTCCTTCATTCATTTAACTTTCACTTCATGTCTAAAGATATATTTTTAGAGAAATATGAAATGCAAAATGAAATTTACCTTTCTAAAATGCATCTCCTCAACAGCATATTTTCAAGAGAGCCTTACAGGTAAACATTAACATAAATGACTGAATCTCCCACTCTTGTTTCAGAAATTGCCAAACAGCTGTTTTTCATCAAACCCCTTGTCACCATCATATGCATGCTAAACAATTTCACTTACTTTGACAAATCTTGTCACCGTCAGTTCTGGTACATTTCTTTTGCCCACCTTGAATCCAGTGTAGTCGATGTCGGCTAAAATTATGAATTAATTTCGGGCCCGAAAATAAGTTGACTTGCCTGATATAAATACAAAATTATACGAAATTAAAGTATGAGGATATGTTAAACATTTACCCATAATTACAATATAATACATTTTGTACAGCACTCTTCACTAAGTGCAGTCGCTGTGCAGTGTGATCAATTCTCAGTTAAAATAAAAGTATAGATTATACTATAGAACTAGTACACATATGAATGCATATACAAGGCAGAGACTGATTTAAACAGAAATGGAAACCAATAATTCTATTTATTGATGAATTATGACTAGTTGAGAACAGTGTAAAAGAGAATTCAAAAAGTTACAGACCATGGCCAGTTGGCCATCTACTTCCCCTGGGTTTTCAGTAATGGAGTCTTGTGCTGGCCATTCAGGCTGAGAGAATCTTAATCTAATGATTCTAATGCTCCTTTATCTGAGAGGGCTCCTTCCTCTACATGAGAGTAGCCTACCATTAGAGCAGTGGCACCAAGTGCCACACCAAGACACTAAGAAGAGAAATAAAACGGGGGAGTGTTAGTAATGTTTAAAAATATTGATATTTATATTTCTGTACAGTTGACTAACCAAAAAAAAAGTAGTATACATAGCTAATCTGCAGCTCCAGTCAGAGTATGCCAGTTTAAAGTAAGTCTTCAGCCTGGATTTAAAAGCTGAGACTGAAGGGGTATCTCTTATATTAGCAGGCATTTCATTTCACAGCTTCAGGGCCCTGTAACTAAAAGCTTGATGCCCCACTTATCTTTTTAATCCTTGTGATCTTAAGTAGGCCAGCATTTTGATCTCAATGTACACTCTTATTTTTAAGTAATAAGCTTGGATAAGTAACCATGTCCCGTTCCATTTAAGGTTTTAAAAGGAGGATTTTGAAATCCTCCCTAAGCTTAACTGGGATCCAGTGTAAGGACTTAAGAACTGAAGTTGTTTGTTTTTTCTGGTTCATGTGATGATTCTTTCAGCAGCATTTTGAATTAACTTAAAAGCTTCTTAACAAACAGAACAAACTGTGAATAACGCAATGTAGTAGTCAATTCTACTAGAAATATATGAATATATTGACATAAAAGGCTGGACGCAGACAGGATAGATAAACACATAAAATAAAGGCTGCCTGTTTACCAGGATTTAGAGCTCTTTGTTTTGGCAGAGATAGTTTTACAATACCAAGTCTTTAAAGATGTCAGATGTGTGAAGTAGTTGCTTTGTTGTTCCAGGTTCAAGTGGAGGATTCTTCATGCATTGGAGTGTACCCTTTCTCTTTGCTCCATGATCCCTTGTCTGTGGTATGCTGCTGCTTCCTCAGCTTGCCTTGTGTTGTCTTTTGCCTCTTCATAGGGGAAAAGGTTACTTATTCTAGCTCAGGAATTTAGATGAAGTGTCCTTCTTGAAGTAACAACTTCTCAGCTTGAGGTCCATAAAGAGAACCATTTCACCTTTTAAGCTCCTCTTGGAGTGGGCTGCTCAAAGCTTGTTAGAGAAGATTTTCTAAAGTCATTTTTGAGACGTGCACACAGAGTGCCTTAGGGAAGAGTCCCAGAGTTTTCAGAGTGTACTCAATTTCCATTTCTCCAATCTTTTTGCTTCTCCCCATTCTGTTTCTCTTCTCTGAAGAGATGAGGCACATGTGGTTTTTAAAGGAAGGTTGAACCTTCTCCTGATCTGATTTAAAGTCGCTTCCAGTTACAAAACCAGTTTCTTCTAATATGAAGTTTTTCTAGTTGTCATCCCTTGACTTATAGGTCTGGCTTGATCTCATTTTGCACCTTCTGTCTCAAGAGGTCTGCAGATTGGC
>NC_041400.2:87072173-87097173 GCF_900747795.2 Erpetoichthys calabaricus | reverse complement strand
GTGGACTCCAATTAAGCTGCAGAAACATCTCAAGGATGATCAGGGGAAACAGGATGCACCTGAGCTCAGTTTTGAGCTTCATGGCAAAGGCTGTGAATACTTATGTACATGTGCTTTCTCAATTTTTTTATTTTTAATAAGTTTACTTGAGATTTTTTACAAATTTTTTTCATGTTGTCATTATGGGGTGTTGTGTAGCATTCTGAGGAAAAAAATGAATTTAATCAATTTTGGCATAAGGCTGCAACATAACAAAATGTGGAAAAAGTGATGCGCTGTGAATACTTTCCGGATGCACTGTATGTATGTGTATATATGTGTGTGTGTATGTGTATGTGTATATACACACACATACCAAACTTAGTTTTCTAATTTCTTTATTGTTCCCAAAACACAGAACCTGGGAAATAACACATCACTTAATTAGCCCAGGAGTCCAATTAAAAACAGAAGCTGGTTGGAACAAAAACCTGCAGCCATAGGACCGAGGTTGGGAAACATTGCCTTAAACTAATAAACGATATACAGTTAATTTCAGTGCATTTTATAAAGCTGCATCAGGGATGACGATGTTGTCACTAAAACCTCCATTTGCATATATCCTAACCAGAAACCCTGGGTAAATAGGGAGATTCAGGCTAAGCTCAAGGCGCGGACCTCTGCCTTTGGCTCAGGCGACTCTGGTGTATACAAAGCAGCCAGATACGACCTCCGGAGGTCCATCAAGAAGGCCAAACAGGACTATAGGGACAAAGTGGAGTCAAGCTATCACAGCTCTGACACCAAGCGCCTGTGGAATGGACTGTGCTGCATCACTGACTATGAAACGGAAAAGTGTTCAGCCCACTACATGTCTTGCAGACGAGCTCAACACTTTCTATGCTCGTTTTGATGCAGCCAACAAAGAACAGGTGCTATATCCTCAAGGGGGCAGTGAGTCTGTCACTCTGATCCTTGAAACGTCTGACGTGAGAAGGTCCTTCAAAAAGGTCAATCCTCGCAAAGCTCCGGGACCAGATGGCATCCCAGGCCGTGCCCTCAGGGCGTGTGCTGACCAGCTAGCATGTGTGTTCACCAACATCTTCAATCTCTCCCTGAGACAGTCAGTGGTCTCCACTTCCTTCATGGCATCCACTATCATTCCTGTCCCAAAGAAACCGGTGGTCTCCTGTCTGAATGACTATTGCTTGGTTGCACTGACATCGGTCATTATGAAGTGCTTCGAGCAACTGGTCAAAGGTGTTACATCTGCTCCTCCCTCCCCGACACGCTGGATCCTCTCCAATTTGTTTACAGAGCAAACAGATCTACAGAGGATGCCATTGCGCTAACAATAAACACTGCCCTCAACCACCTGGAAAGAGGAAATACATATGTAAGAATGCTGTTCATAGATTACAGCTCGGCATTCAACACCATCATCCCCTCAAAGCTCGTCTTGAAGCTTGACGACCTTGGGTTGGGGATGACCATCTGCAGATGGATTTTCTCTTTCCTCACAAACAGGCCCCAGGTGGTGAGAGTCAGCAAACACACGTCCTCATCACTCATTTTAAACAGAGGAGTGCCGCAGGGCTGTGTGACTAGCCCCCTCTTGTATTCCTTGTTCACCCACGACTGTGTTGCAAAACACGGCACAAACACCATCATCAAGTTTGCAGACGACACAACCATCATAGGCCTTATCACTGACAACGATGAGACGGCCTACAGAGAGGAGTTGCTGGCATTGAGTAATTGGTGCCTGGATAACAACTTGTCTCTTAACGTCAGCAAAACCAAGGAGATGATCGTGGACTATTGGAAACAGCAAGGCAGAGAACACCAGGCCATCTACATCAGCGGCGTAGAAGTTGAAAGGGTTAACAGCTTCAAGTTCCTCGGAGTAAACATCACCGAGGATCTCTCGTGGACCCTTCACATAGACACTGTGGTTAAGAAAGCTCGCCAGCGGCTCTACTTCCTGAGGAGGCTGAGAAAGTTTGGCATGAATGCAAACATCACCTCAAACTTTTACAGGAGTGTGGTCGAGAGTCTGCTGACGGGGGCTGCATTACCGTCTGGTATGGGAGCTGCTCTGCCAGCAGCCGGAAATCACTACAGAGTGGTGAAGGCAGCAGAGCACATCATGGGCAAGTGTCTTCCTGCCATTGAAGACATTTACCTCCATCGGTTCTTGCGTAAGACAAGCAGCATCATAAAGGACCACAGCCATCCAGCACGCCAGCTGTTCTTGTTACCGTCTTGCAGATGACACAGGAGTCTAGCTGCTCGGACTACAAGACTTAAGAACAGTTTTTACCACCAGGCCATTTGACTCCTCAACAGCAACACCTGAACATTTACATACACTTACATTACACCTACATTGCATTACATCTACATTGCAATACTCACACACAAACTGTACCTGCACACACTCTGAATACTGACTGGAACGTGCATCTGCACTTTATGGAATATGCATCTGTACTCATAAAACATTATCTGTGCAATAACTCATTTGTACTTGCTGCTCATTCAACTCGTATTGCTCTATAACTTCTTTTAAAACGTACATATTTTATATGGCTTGTCTATTTTTAACTTGTATTTTTTTTTTAATTTATTTTTTTTAGCTTTATTAGATCTAGGCTGAGTGACTTGTTTTTCTCGTCATACACATTTCATTGTATGTTGACCCTGTGTTAACCTATATATGACAAATAAACCTAAACCTGGATGTGAATCTAAAAAATAAAGGGAAACCACACTGGAACAGTAGTACTGCTTTGACACTGGGTGCTGCCAGTTTGCAATACTGAGCAGAGAACTTGTGTATGGCAGGGATTGAGGTGGCGTGAAAATGTGCGTGGTTTTACACCAAGTTTAGTTTTTATACATTGCGATGTGAGCGTGGAAACGGGCATACACACCGTTTATACATTAGGCCCCTGGTGTGCTACTAAAGCCTAGCAGAATGGGCACTGCCACCTTTGTACTTCAAAGGGTGTATGCTGTTTCTATACTATGACTAATTAGGAAGCCACACTGGAATTTCTGAAAAAAATTGTGGTGAGAGGCTGAAGCTGTGTGGTGACTATTTTTTCCCCAAGTAATTTAGAGAGAGAGGGTACATTTCAAATGGGTCCAATTATTAAGCTTTTGGGTCTAACTCTGACTTCTTAAGTAATGGTGCGATTACCGACACTAAATTCATCAGGAACCGCACCATTCAGTAATGAGCAATTGTTAATTCTAAGAATGGGTCCTACAATTTTACTACTTCAGTTAACGTTTTGGTCTAAGGAACAAGGAGTAGGTTACATTTTAGAAATTAAAGTTATGACTTTTGTTCTATTACCAAATTAAAATTTCTAAAATGGTGAATGCAAGATGAAAAAGGGTTTGCTAATCTAGTATCAAGTTTGCATGGTGATGATGAGATTGTGGATCTTGTCTCTGATTTGTCTTTAACAAGAAAATTAAGTCTGCCTTACTAATGTCCGTAGGTATTTTGCATTATACTTTAGAATTCGAATTTTAGATTAGCTGCTGTTCTAAATAGATCTTGAGAATTATTACTGTTATCTATTAATCTAGAATAACGGTCCAACTGGGCTATAAAGAGTTTAACTCTGTCCAAGCAATTCAGACGACCTGGAGCTTTGTTCTCCATCTACACTCCATTGATTGGTGTTCTAATTTAAGAGACTGAGAATTCTCATTAAGCAATGATTTTTCTGTGTGTTTTTTGGGAGCTACTGTATCCTAAGCCTCTCAAGTCATCGTTATAATTTATTAGCTGATTCCAATTGTTAACATCTAATGTGTGGGTATGACTGTTTTGTATTTGATTCTGCCTTGGTAAATTATATTTTTTTTCCATTGGAGGAAATATTTGGTAAGCAGCATAGATGTTTCTATAGTTGGGTTATATTTAATTTGAATTAAAGTACTAATACAGGTGTCCCTATTGCAGATTTTTACTCATGTTCTAATTTTGTTCTTTATCTGTTTGGTTGTCAAATGTTTTCCATTTTGTTTCAATAGTAAATGTATAACATGATCCACAACAGAGATTTTGGGTAACAGCTACAGGATAGTAACAGATGGGATAAACTGTCTGCAATTAAAGATCACAAGGCTATGGCCTGGATTGTGTTCTGATCTGTCAGCCAAATGGTTTTGCTGCCATATTTTGGGATGAAACAGAAGATCCCCTCCACTTAGGATGAAGACCATCTGTTTTTAAAAATCCAGGCCTTTCCAAAAATCATCCCAGTTGTTAACAAGGCTATGCTTTTATTTGAACTCCAGGTTTTTAAATTGCAGTATAATCTTGGTAAGGGGCCAGACTTAAATTCTGACGGTCTTTTAGGCTGTATGCATAAAGATGTGAATTTCCTCTTTAATACCTCAGATTGCAGCAAATAACTATTGTTCATGCCATTGTGCAACAATAAAGTTGATACTTCATCTGCCAGAAGGTCCAATTTAGCCTCTGTCATGTATCCTCGCCCCCGGGAAGCATTTAACTTTAACTGCTGAATTAAAATAGTTTGGAAAACCTAGCATTCTTCACTATGGAGTCGGCAATTTATGAGCACCTTGTTTTCAGCCTTGACAAACATGCTTCTGTGCGACTAAATTTTGACTTTGCGGTTTAGATGGAATGCAAGTATGCATGACACAGAATAAAAAGTGATGCAGCCTTTTTAAGCACCTGTGCTACAATGTTTTAGTTTATTAGTCATTATTAATATAAGCACAATAAAGGCCTTGGAGAGAAAAGAACTTCAATGTTTCCAAAACAACCACTTATGATTTATTTTGTTGCTTAGATGCACGGCTTAATATCCTATCAAGTAGAATTAATTAGTGCATTTCTTTGTCTTGAATGACTAGTCATGTTCTTACTGCTGTATAATATGTATTAAATTATTAAACAATGTTTTGCTGCTTAAAATATTTATGAAAAGGATCAAATTCAGTTGATTTTCATAGTATATTCATCTAAAGTGTCTTAACATTAATAGTTTTTATCCTGTATTGTGCCTTTAAATGGCTTGAAAGTCACAGTTAACTAATATATTATCACTGTATTTTTTACAAAAGAAATTTACTTTGAATTTTGTCTGTGAGGGTGGTATGATTGCTTGCCGTGAAGTATGGGCAAGGTACTGCGAGAGTGTGCCATATTTCTTATTCATTCTGCTCGGCTTCATCTGTATATGCAGATAAATACATTTCAGTATTCAGTGATTAATTCGTTCATTAATCCCCTAAATTTCTTCTTGCAATTATCAGAAGACAGCGCATAATATAACCCTCTTGTTGTCTGAAGTTTGTTCTTAAGTCAGCTGTTAAAAGCAACAATTTAACAATTAGTCACCTGCAGTATGTACTTAAGAGTGGTTGACAAGTGTCTTGTCTCCATGCTTTGGGATCATTAATGTCCTTAGTGTTACATTTTTTTTCTCAAAGTGCATGCATTTTTTGGCTTAAACATTTTTATAAAATCTCATCTTTCTACTGTAAAATTTGCAAAACACAAAGTACAAAGTCTGTGTAGAAAGTATACAATTATGGAAATGATGAATAATATGAACAGCACACTTCACATGTATGAATGACGAAAGGGTCACATTCGGTTTCCCAGAATCATTTTCAGTTTCACAGATGATTTCAGTTTCACTGCCTGAAAACTGATGCACCTTGTCATCACTGCTGATGAGGTGTTTAAGAGATGCCATTATGAGGCTAGTAGAAGACATGTCTACACTGTTGCCCAGATAGTGCTTGGGACTGACTTTTACGCATGACATGCCTATGCCATGGTCCGAGTAACACACTGCACTAATTCTGTTGATATGTTTGCAGCCCGAGTAAACCTCTGGTCTCGAAGCGAGATGCGTCTATACCATTGCCCGAGTGACATTTGGGACTACTGCTTTTAGCACTGTTTTTACCGCCCCTAGTGACACTGGTGTCTAGTGTTAAAGAAATTAAGAAAAAAAACTTTTAATGTTAAATTGAAGCATGTTTATTTGAAAACCTTACACTTGGGTTTTCCTAGTAAAAGTTAAAATAGAAAAATATTAATACCTGACCACAACAGCAATGTTTGTTCAATATATTTCTTATTTGCTCCCCACACAGTCTGTTATCAGTCTAGAAAATTCCATATTGGCCTGGCTTAGTAGTTACACTTACCAATGTAATCAGATCCTTTATATAAAAAAAAAGGCCTTTCGCCCCATCAAAGCTTCTCATGATGATTTATTCCATGTGCATCTGTGGTCCTCTGTGTAATACAAGTTTAGTTGGCTTCAGAGGTGATGATTTCAGTTGATATAGATATTTTATATATTTATTTATAGATATTTTATGTATTTTTATATATATATATAAAATTGAAATGATTTTGTACAATTTTATGTCACTTTTTTAATCACGCTTTAATATCAGGCTTATTTTAAAACCTACATATATATGTTTGGTATCATTCTTTTCGGAATTTATCAAACTTTAATGTGATGTTAGGTTTTCAGATGCTTAGTTTTTAAATTATAAACTAAAAAATATGAAGAACTCGTGTCCCGCGAGACAAGACTTTGTGCAAATGGATTTAACCACGCCCGGGGCAGAAAATAAAAGACAAAACGTAGATGACAAAGTAGAACATTATAGAGATGAGGCAGTGCGACAAAAGGACAGCTGCTGTACAGGCTTTTAAATGTGAGAAGCAGATCACGCACCCCCTTGTCCTATAATAGTGGATGAAACATTCTGAGGTGGAATTATATTTGTAAAATGAATGCATGGTATATTTAATCTGGGCTAAATGAGTGCCCAGTCTTGTATCTCTAGATTCTAATCAGCCTTTGGTTAACTGGTTATCCCGACCTCTCCTGGGTTTTCTACAACACAAGCTAAGGGCAGATTTTTCATGAGTACAACAAAAAGGTATTTGGATGGTTTGAGTCATTTCTTCTATAGATCTCATCCTTCTCTGTGGTGGGCTAAATATGATATGAAACTTAACACACAAAAGTAAAGATGAGACTTAAAGCAGCAATAACCTGTAACACTAATATTTTTGATAAAATTTAACAATTTAAATGTTTACTGCTCTCAAGTATAGGTGGAATAGGCAAAATCTGTTTGGCCTTCAATATGTCTGTTAAGTCCTATATACTGTATGCTTTAGATCACACATGGGCAAACTTTGTGAACAACCAGCAGTTTGAGGATAAATAACCAGAAGGTCGGATGCAGCACGAAGTATTTTTCAGCCTCCTTCAGTGCTTTCTCCAGTATTCTGTACTCCACCAGGTAGTCTGTTTTTCAGCATCCTAAATATGCTCTTTCCTCACTTGTGTGTAGTTTGTAACAGGTCATGCAGAAGAGAATCTCTCACAAAAATGAAAGGTTGATGGTGACATGTTTTCAGTAAGGAATCTATGGAAAAAAAAAAAATACTTTTCACCTATACTGGATTTAAGAATGTGTCTGGTATGTCGAGTGTTGCCATTTTTAAAGCATACAATATTAGAAAACACTAAGTATGCTAGTTGTGTTCACAAAGGGATAAAAGATGCACGCTTTCCTCAAATTGGCAAGCTCATTATCCTTTTTAGTCCGCCAACATCTGAAGAAAATGTAAATAAAACCAGCTACATCTTGTTGCACAAAAATCACCAAACATGATTCTTTTATGGTGGGAGAATTTCTGAAAGAGTGTATGGCTGATGCTGCTAATGTGGATGTAATGCCTGGGTTGCTCCAGCAGGTTTACTTTTCCTGAACTAGGAATACCTTTAGTCATATACCAAGGTTAAATTGGGCAATGAGGACACACAGCAAGGTAGGTGCAAAATGGTTGAAGTGCTCGGTTTTTGCTTAGTCAAATACAATTGCAGTGCAAGTTCTTAATAAATAAAATACTTCATAAAATTAGTACAATGATGGAGGGTAAAATTCTATTGAATAAATATTTCACTAAATACATCAGAATTGAAGGTTAAAAGCACAGTATCTGTTCTTTGAAATCCCTCATGAGTATCTATACTTCAAAAACCAAGTGTCACCTCTGCTCACTCTTTTCAGTCACCTCAGCAAGAGAACACATTTTCCGACCAGCACATTTAACACTCTTGTTCATCTTGTGTCCCTGTTGCCATCTCTCTGTGTTGTGAGGACCACACGAGCTTTCTTCTACAAGACACCAAGGTACATTCTTTTGAGAATTTCTTGGAGTGGTTAGTCGCTCCTGCTGCTCTGGACTTGTAGCAGTAGTGAGCCTACACTGGACTTCCACTGCTCTGCTTGGGGCAACATTCCTTACTGCCTGCCGCCTCCTCCATAGTAGTACCGGCGTACTGTCACACCCCTTCCTTGTCCTTTGCTTTAACCGGTCTCTTTTTGATCTTTTTTTTTTTTTTTCTGGCTCCCCATTATAGTTCTGTGGGCCTAATGTCCTGATCACTATCTATGGAGAGATGATGTAGATTCAGCTTCCCTCCATATCAAACACCCTGCAGGTGCCCAACACTCTAATTGCACACACCTACCAGGAGCTTGAATGCGCTGTTTTTAATTAAAAATATTGCAACGTACTCCTAAATGTACCTTACCACAGTGATTTTGTTCATGTGAGTAATGCGAATTTTGAAAGTATCCACATGTGCAGCAGAAAAATAACTCTGCAAGAGAAATTGTCAAGGATCTGAGTTCACAACTGGACAGAAAAATGAAGGACTTTAAGTATGTTGCACTGGATGAAAGCACTTAGTAAAACTTTTTGTCTTTGAGTATTTAACGAGACTTTGATATAAAGTTGATATTCCTGGCCGTGGAGTCCTTGAAAGGTACAACTAGACCAGATTAGTTTAAGAGCCATTATGTTTGCCCTAAATATCCAAGTGTGTCATGGGATAAACTAAGTGTCACCATTGGACGGGTCACTGGATCTAGCAGGAAAACATTAGGACTTTTGAAAAGAATTAAACACAAAGTGAACGAGAGGTAACTTTCTTACATTGTTTTTACCAAGAGGCACTCTGCAAAAACATACATAAATTGGAAAAAGGGTGTCATGATTATGAAATTTTAGTTGAAGATTTATTGTCATGGGTGGCGCAGTGGGTAGCGCTGCTGCCTCGCAGTTGGGAGATCTGGGGACCTGGGTTAGCTTCCTGTTTCCTCCCTGCATGGAGTTTGCATGTTCTCCCTGTGTCTGCATGGGTTTCCTCCGGGCGCTTCGGTTTCCTCCCACAGTCCAAAAACATGCAGGTTAGGTGGATTGGCGATTCTAAATTGGCCCTAGTGTGTGCTTGCTGTGTGGGTGGGTGTGTGTGTGTGTGTGTGTGTCCTGCGGTGGGTTGGCACCCTGCCCAGGATTGGTTCCTGCCTTGTGCCCTGTGTTGGCTGGGATTGGCTCCAGCAGACCCCCGTGACCCTGTGTTCGGATTCAGCGGGTTGGAAAATGGATGGATGGATGGATGGATTTATTGTCATGCAAATGATTGCAATTTCTTTTTCTGTTTTATACCACTATTATTGAGTAAGCCTAATAAATTTTCTTCATAAGGTGAATATGTATTATTAAACTATTTATTAGTTGTGAATATTGGAGTGTATAAATATTGCATTTCTGTTTGTCTCTTAGTCTTTGTAAACCTAAAAACCGCAAACTTGGCTTTGTGGTACATGCACATTTTATGTTAACACAACCAGCTACCATACGTTTGCCTGAGACAGGTTCCAGCCTGCCCTGCTCAATTTGTGTCTCAGCTGCAATCGACCACACATCCGTCTTGGACAAGATATGACCTCTCATGGCCCACTTAGCCTGATGCCTATGCAGATTCATCAAGGTAGTAAAACCGCTAAGGAGTCTAGGGAGTTTTTTGTCCTGAAGACCACTCGCAGCTAGTTTGCTATAATGTGAAAAATGTCACTGAGAGTTTTATATGACGGTGCGCATGTTTGTGGGGAAAATATTCTGCTTAAAATGTGTTAGATAAACCATGTGAACTTTCTAAAAAAAAGAGTAATAGTTTTAAGTTGCAGAGATGGAGGCATCTTTCAGATTGACATACCCAACTTATACCCTTTCTATTAAGCTAAATTTTTTAATGTCTGTTAATTGCTCAATGAAAAATACACTAAGATTAAAAACATGTTTTGCTTGAATTCTTTGAATTGCAGCACATGCTGGTTACTTACTGTCATTGGTTAGCAATGGGATTAATCTTTTTCAAACTTGATCAAACAAAATACAGTGTGTTGGTAGCTGGCGTTTAGTCTCTGCATGAAATTAGTACCTGATCACCTGAAATGATTTACTACTCACTTTGAGTTTTATTGTAATAGTGCTTTAACAATTGGAATGACATAGCCCATAACTGGACTATTTTTTGATAACCAATGACATCTGACAGATTACTGTCGGTGAGCTGTACTTGGCTTTCATGGATGTGTTAACTTGTGATATATGCAGCAATCTGTTCAATAAAAAGAAATGCAAGACAGATGAATAATTTTTCTTTTCAGGTTTCTTGTGATATTCCCACCTTTGTCATCACTATCTTTCCTTAAATCCCAGAACATATACTAGGTAAGTCAACTGTAGCCTGGTGAAAACAGGCTTACTGAGATTTAAGTAGTTGTAGTTGACAAAAATGCTGTATTATTTGAGGAGATGCATGGTGGCTAAGATGGTGACTGAGAGCTACATTTTTTAAAAATAGCCACAAATGTCAAGTCATTTTATTTGTCGTAATAAACATTGATAGAAATGTGAAACACACACAGTACATACTTTGCTACCTAATAGCTAAATAACATCTCAGTTGTAAATTTAAATCTGATAGGCCTGTGCCAGTCTGATTAATGTGCTGACAGCTGTGACATGTCCTTTATTCATGTAGAATCAGACTTCCTGTTGTGTATTTATGGCAATGTAATATAGTAATAATTAAGTTTCAAAAAAGAGCTGGGTTGTAAAGAACATATTTGTAATGCACTACAACATTTAACAGCCCATAGGTATCACTGGTGCTAGCAGTATTGACCAGTAGGGACCAGTGAAGTTTTACCAATACCCTGCAAAATTTTCTAAAACTCATATTTTGGCTTCAATAGATAGTTTTTCCAAATGTTGATGGTTTCATGGTTTACAGTGCTTTCAGAACAGTTGACTTGTTGGTAACTTTAGGCAAGAATAAGAAAAAATGAGTGGTGATGGATATTTCATAGCTAAATATAACTTCAATTTGAACTTTGGTTTCAAATCAAAAGATAAAGAGCCTTTCAACTTGAGAGTAGTGCTTTAAAGGTTTAGTTAGATTCTTAAGGCTATTTGCCTAAACTCTTCCACATTTGGGGCACAGCATTTGGTTTATTTTTATAAGCCCTTGTTGCCTTTTGTTTGTGCTAATTATAGGACACAATTTGCAATGAAGTGTTGGTTTAAGTAGAAACTTGACACGGTAACCTATTGCACTGTTTGCTTAAATCCTATGCTTCTATTAATTCCATGAACTACTGTTGGTAATGAGCTGATTTGCACTGTATAAAATATATTTAACATTTAAAGAATCTCCGAATTTCCAATTGATCACAGCAGTTTTAAGTGTCACCTCTCAAATAAAAGAGCCTCCCTACTGCTTCATCCCCCTATTTATTCCCTCCTTTATTCCACTTATGGCTTATCCTCCTGCTCTGCAGTTTGTTTAATCAAAATTTTCCCTATTATGCAATTCAGCCATAATTTTGTTTGGAGTTGTATACGTGAATAATGTTTTATCTGGCCTTCTAAAATTTACCACCTTTTTACAAGCATGTGGTCATCAGCAGAGTATAGCTTAAGTCAAACTCTTTATTTTCTAGCATGAAGTTGGTGGATGAACATAGGCAATGTGCATCCCTATACCATTACCTGACCACCTTCTCTGCCATTAAAGTGCATCTCTTGTGCAGCTCTTGAGTTGTATGCTTTCTCAATGATATGTATGACTTACTTCACAAGTGTGACTATGCGCAAGGAGCCCATCTTCAAAGTTTGGAGTGCCAAAGTTTAGTAGAAGTTACCAAAAGGGATGTCTTTCTTCCAAAAAAGCTTATTTTTTATTCTTTGTGGCAGTTTGTCTGCTTTCGGGAGAAAGTGCAGTCACACATTCTAATTCTGTTTTCGGATGTTTTGTATTCAATTGAACTTGGCTGCAGAATCGGTTCAGTTTAGTTTAAGCTGTTAAAACTTTGAACATTTTTCTTCATATTATGTTTTAACAATCCTATTTCATGTCTTTTAGGCTGTATCTGTAGTTATTGAATAATAGACCAGACTCTTGTGGAAATTCTCAAAATAAACATTTAAATTGTTAGTTTCTGGGTAGTTTGAGGTATATATGTATTCATTATGGTAAAGTTTTCTCAATGATGCATGTCATTGGAGTGTTATAACCCAACCATAGAGAAAAATTCAGAGGGCTGACGCCATTTAGTGTATTAATCACTCCGGACATTGACTTTTTCTAATTGTGCCATAAAGCATGGTCTGTTAAATCAAAACCAAATTTTACCTGCTCTGGAATAGCTTGTGATCACTACATTAAACTAAAGCTACTTGGATGCTTGGACCTTCCTCTTATAAACATTTAAAAATGTTTTTTCACTGAAATATTTTTTTTTGTTTACTGATCTTTGTATTGGCCTTTGTAAAACTGATTGAGTTGCTACATGCCTAGTTTTTGCTTGTAACATTTTTCACAATGGATAGTGTTTTCTGGGGATTTATTAAAGCTCTGCACATTCCAAACAAAAAATGACCTTATTCACATTGAATAATAACACTTTTGCCAGAATGTACTATCCAGTTAGTGTTCAAAAGCTATACTTTTTGTTAGAACAATCTTCAAAAATCAAAATGAGTATAGTGTTAGAAAAGGAGAGAATTGATTGATCATCAGTTTTGCTTTTGACAATGCCAGTCATTGGACCGTTTACAACTCCTCATTCTGAATTTAATTCTTCTCTGCAAGGTTCCCTGCCGCTTGACTCTTATCAAAGTAACTGAAGCACATTTGAATATTAATAGCACTATTTATTAAACACAATTATAGATAGACTAAATGGTTGGTCTAAGGTGTTTTAATCTAATGTGTTAGCTAAACTTATTGTAGCTAGGATAGAAGACGGGTTTATATCCTATACATTATTGCATTTTTGCTTGTTTTCATGAAATGCAGCATGAGAAAAACATGTATAACATTCTCTGCTCTTTGTTTAGAAGTTTTATGGATATTTTCCTGTTTTTATATAAACACTAGGGGGCTCCGCCCCCTGCTCGCTTCGCTCGCCAACCCCTGTGTTTGGTTTACCAGATATACAATACAGTTTATTTTTTGTATAGCCCAAAATCACACGAGAAGTGCCGCATTGGGCTTTAACAGCCTCTACCTCTTGACAGCCTCCCAGCCTTGACCCTCTAAGACCACCAGAAAAAACTCCCCAAAAAAAAAAACCCTTTTAGGGAAAAAATGGAAGAAACCTAAGGAAAGGCAGTTCAAAGAGAGACCCCTTTCCAGGTAGGTTGGGTGTGCAGTGGGTGTCAAAAAGAAGGCGGTCAATACAATACAGTACAATACATAGAACAGAATAAATCCTCAATACAGTATAAAAATAAAAATCCTAGAAGTACGGAGTAGAATTTCACATTAGATGATATCACATAATGTGATTTGGAATTGTTTTAAGTCCTGGAGACCTCATTCATCAAGCTGCCTCCCCCATTTTGCCATTCCACATCTGAAATAGTGCTAATCCAATGAAAGGACCCCTCATTCCCACGTCCCCATTCATCAGGGATGACTTTACCTTAGGCAGGCAATCTACAATTTAAAGAGATTATTTTCTTGTGAATTGTTACATATGCATTATTTTCATTTTTACTTTAAAAACTTTTGTAAAAACAATACTTGTAACCTCGTGCGGGGCAGGAAATAAAGAAACATCTCTTTCTTCCCAGATGTATAATACTGCTCATGTTGTGAAGGGTGTTGCGGCTGAATGTACGCTAAGGATATGCCTTTGGATCATTTGCTGTCTTTTTTGCTGCTTGCTAGCTGCCTCTTCTGCCTGTTGCACATCGTTGTTTTAAGAGCTCGGAGCACATGATGCTTGCCTGCCAAAAGCAATCCAACTACTGCTAGCTTAGAGGTCTGTTGACTTGTTTTAAATGATGGCTCACTGCCTGGTCTCGCATGACGTTATAAAAGCAATACCTGTCTTTTATTACTGGCCCCAGGCGTGGTTGAATTCTTCTTGCAGGATGTATAACGCTGCTTGTGTTTGGTTGGGGTAGCTGCTGTCGCGCTGCCCTTCCATCTTTTTAAAGCCTGTACAGCCGCTGTCCTTTTAGCTACGGCCCTGGGACAATCTCAAGGCACCAAGTCTCATGTTTATGGTCCCTGCAAAATGCACCGTGGCAAGTCTCCTTGGTCTCGCGGGTCTTTAAAATGTCTTTCGAGATTATCATGTATCGTAGCCTTGCATTTGCTTTCCATTTCAGGATTTTCTTTTATATATAGAGATTTACATTTATTTGGCAACCCGTTAGACTTAAGTTCTGCTTATCACTCCAACACGATAGGCTTGTGTGTTTACCATTAGGGATTGGATGATCTCAAAAGATCACATTATTATACTGTAGTGACAAATTTATCATAGTTCCCAGTATTATCACAATGTTAATGTGATAATTTCTTAAACATTAATACACATTAAAATCACTTAACTACATTTTTATTAAAACAGAACATAAGCTGCTGTCAGATTCCCTTGCTCAGATGTTTTAAACCAGTTTTAACTTGCAAACTGGACATAAATGCTATTAACTCTTTCAGGGCTGATGTCGACTTTTGTCAAAATTTAGGGGTAGAGCACGGTAAACTGTGACAAAACTCACCTTTACATTTAAGTTTGACCCTCTTTGCTAGAAGGAAAGTTAAGTAGCTTTGTTGATTTGAACTTGATTCCCTGTGTGAGTAGCAAAGAGCAAACAACCTCTAAAATGGCATCGACATCTGGCAAGAGACTAAATATGCCATGGATGTTTTACATATTATCGCTGAATTGGACTCGTGACTTGTTGGACTTGGAATTTGATGCAAGTGATCAGGAGATGGACATCGAATATGAAAATGAGGTGCCAGCATCAGCTGATCAGTCCCCAGATGATCGTGGTGTTGAACGTGTTTGTGTAGCTGCTACGCCTGAGGCAGCACTTGCCTGGGAGGACCACAACTTAAGATGACAAGAGGTACAAACCATCAAACCAATTGCATCACACTGTGACTGCCCACCTGTGCGAAGGCAGCCAGCCCACCATGCATTCCTGCTGGCCATTGAGATGCCCCCACACAGCCACTGCCTCCTGAGATGCCGAACTTGTGCCAACAGCAGCCACAGCATGTAGCAATGTTGATTTATGTGTGAAAGCATTGCTTTGTGTGCTTTTCAGAAAACTGAGTTTTTTTGGAAAAGTATATTCAGCCCTCAAAGAGTTAATGTAATAGCCACAAATAAACACACATTAGATTTTTAACTCAAAATCAAAAAACACCTCTGATATACAACTTTTAACATTAATAGATCAGAAATGTAATCAAATAAACAGCAGTGATTTACACCCCTTCTAAAAGAAATGCTGCTGGCCTAATCTATATGTATTCAGTTTCCTTTTTTGTAAGTTTAAGTGTAAAAATGTCATTTACTTTGCCCTTTTTAATCTTTGACCTAAGAGGGGACGATAATGTGCCCACAGATACGGACTAGTCTCTTTTATAGTACACTGGTTGATGGAATGCATAAGTGCTTCCTCACAACATTGGCAAGGTGAGGTAGCTGTGGTGCTAGGATGTGTGGCCATGAAAAAACGATCTGCGGTAAAGGTAAAAAGCAGAGATTAATGGGTGGTGGGTTATACAGATGTAATTAAATTTAGCACGATACGTTTGATTCAATAGTAGTTTAGTCGGATAGTTGTTTCAGTGCTCTTGTCTATCGTAAAGATAGATAGATACTTTATTAATAGATAGATACTTTATACATCTTGCCTGAAGAAGGGGCCTGAGTTGCCTCGAAAGCTTGCATATTGTAATCTTTCTAGTTAGCCAATAAAAGGTGTCATTTTGCTTGGCTTTTCTCTTAATCCCAAGGGGAAATTCACATACTCCAGCAGCAGCATACTGATACAAAAAGCAATATTAAAGATTGATAATAATGCAGGTAAAAACAGACGATAACTTTGTATGATGTTAATGTTTACCCTGCCCCCCGGGTGGAATTGAAGAGTCGCATAGTTTGGGGGAGGAACAATCTCCTCAGTCTGTCAGTGGAGCAGGACATTGATAGCAGTCTGTCGCTGCAGCTGCTCTTCTGTCTGGAGAGGACACTGTTTAATGGATGCAGTGGATTCTCCATAATTGATAGGAGCCTGCTTAGCGCCCATCACTCTGCCAGAGATTTAAAACTGTCCAGCTCCATGCCAACAATAGAGCCTGCCTTTCTCACCAGTTTGTCCAGGCGTGAGGCGTCTTTCTTCTTAATGCTGCCTCCCCAGCACACCACCGCGTAGAAGAGGGCGCTCGCCACAACCGTCTGATGGAACATCTGCAGCATCTTATTGCAGATGTTGGACGACAGCGTTCTAAGGAAGTATAACCGGCTCTGTCCTTTCTTACACAGAGCATCAGTATTGGCAGTCCAGTCTAATTTATCATCCAGCTGTACTCCCAGGTATTTATAGGTCTGCACCATCTGCACATAGTCACCTCTGATTATCACGGGGTCCATGAGGGGTCTCGGCCTCCTAAAATCCACCACCAGCTCCTTGGTTTTGCTGGTGTTCAGGTGTAGGTGGTTTGAGTCGCACCATTTAAGAAAGTCATTGATTAGGTCCCTATACTCCTCCTCCTGCCCACTCCTGATGCAGCCCACGATAGCAGTGTCGTCAGCGATCTTTTGCACGTGGCAGGACTCCGAGTTGTATTGGAAATCCGATGTATATAGGCTGAACAGGACCGGAGAAAGTACAGTCCCCTGTGGCGCTCCTATGTTGCTGACCACAATGTCAGACGTGCAGTTCCCAAGACGCACATACTGAGGTCTGTCTTTAAGATAGTCCACGATCCATGCCACCAGGTATGAATCTACTCCCATCTCTGTCAGCTTGCCCTTTTCTCACACAGTTTGTGTGAATTTCCAGTGATTTAATTTGCACATTCTGGATGGTCTGAATGTATGAATATAGCTGTGGTGGAAAACCACAAACATTATGGGCTTATATCATTCTAGACCCTCTATACTTCAGTGGTTTCTTTTCTTTTTTTTTTTTGTCATTCAGGGACTTGGACATAGCAATGAAACATGCACAGGTTTCAACCATTCTCTCTCTCTCTCTCTCTCTATATATATATATATATATATATATATATATATCTATCTATCTATCTATCTATCTATCTATCTATCTATATATATATATATATATATATATATATATATATATATATATATATATATATATATATACAGTATATATGGCTGTAAATGCTTAATATTGTACATTGTAGTATGTTATTTAAAATGTAGACCACCTTGTTCAATCCGATCACACCATTCCAATCTTTTTTTTTTTCTGTGGATGATTTTGATGCGCAACTGTTGAACTGTTTAAGGTTTGTAATGATTCGAATGAACAGAATATACTGAATAGATTATATACGGTATAGGTTATATGCTGTAAAATCCTGTTTTCTGGAGAGAAATCCATTATTTTAATTTTGTTGATGCTGATGTAAACAGTCCTGCGGTGGGTTGGCACCCTGCCCAGGATTGGTTCCCTGCCTTGTGCCCTGTGTTGGCTGGGATTGGCTCCAGCAGACCCCCGTGACCCTGTGTTCAGATTCAGCGGGTTGGAAAATGGATGGATGGATGATGTAAACAGGTTTTTGAGAATATAAATACTTGTAAAAAAGTGTACTTGCTGTTCTCATTTAATTATAATATAGTAATAGCAGTTTATTTTTGTGTGTTTAATTTTAGGTCAGATAATGCCAGAAACCCCTTGACGCATAAGGGGTTACACCAGTATATTTCATTGGTAACGATTATAAGTCTTGTTTAAAGGAATAGACATAAATACAAAAGGATGAGCGTACACAGCCTATTAAAGGCGAAGTTCAATGGGTTTGCAGAATGCCCCGCATTTTTTTTTTTTTTTTTAATATGCATATTCATAAGGGCAATGTAGACTTGTCAGTTTGCAAAGAGATTTGTTTTTGTGAAGGCTTTCTCCCCCACCCCCATATTCACTTTGGTTAAGGCATCACCTTTCTTGTTTCTTTTATAGCAGCTTTGCTCAAATTATAAGCATTTCATGATTTGCAGGTGCCCTATGAGCAAATAGTAAAAATAAAAAGCACATCTGGTACAAATGTCTGTTTGTGCATGACACTGTTTTTCTGTGCTCCATTGTCATATCTGAATATAGTATTTGAGTGTTATTTTTGGCTAATTGAAAATTAAAAGCAGCTTATAAGAAAAATGAGAAAATTTACATTAGCCACTCCCATTTCTTTACAGGCTCTGGTTTCACTTTTAGTAATTTAAGTTGGCTCATTTTTGCTTGAATGCAGAGTCATGATTAAGAAAGCTAAATTATGCTGTGAAAGCTGAAGTTTGCCTCATAGTAACAAGCTTTATACACAGTAGCAAGCATGAGAAATCATTCTTAACTGGTTGTTTACTAGTTGTTTATAGTTCTCATGACACAAACAGTTTTACGAGACTTTTACAAAGTCTATAATGATTCAGCTCAATGCTATGTGGTGTTGATGCTCCAGGTTTGAGCAGAAAACTTTCCTTGGTCCTTTGTCTCTATACTCTGCTGTGGTATGCTAATTGGTTAGACTCTGTCATGTCTCCTGCCACCCTGCAAAGGTATGGCTCTTTGTAGAAAAGTGTAGGTACTAAAATTACCGTCTGGAAATATGGCCTTTTCTTCCAGAAATGTGCTGAATCAGTGACACAGCTTAAGTTTTGAGTTCAGGACCTCTGTTTTTAAGGTTTTATGGAGAGAATAGCTTCCAGGTCCAAATGTTTTCTTCCTTTAAATGAAACCCCATTGTTTTTATAGTTGCTATGTTTAGCCACTTGGAAAAATTGTTTAGGTTTATTATTTAAAAAGAAATAATACAATTTGCAGTGTGCCTTTGTCCAGACTAGTTGTAAGTTGGCTGCTGATAAAAATTAGATTCTTTGTTGCCCTATGTACAATAGTTTAAGTACTACATGCAGGGTATAAAGTTTCTCTTGTCATTGGTATCTGTTTTGCTTAGTCGAGAGAAGATTTGCATATTTTTCTTGCTTTGTACAATAGTTTTACATAGACAACTTTATGTAGCTTGTCTTGCACGTGCATAAAGGCTGAATATACATTCCTTTCTTTACTGCTGTTGCCATTGTATGTTTGCAGTTTCATTGCTTCATTTCATTACCTTCTGCTGCTATTTTAAAAGTTAACAATGTTCAAGTTATCAGCCTAGATAGTTCATCTTTGCAGCAAGCCCCCTCTTACTAATTTTAAAAATTGGCAAAATGTCAGAAAACAGTGTGATAACATTTTTCTACGTTTGTGTAAATGCTTCAACTATAATAGCTTACACAAAGCAACATTGTGGAGATCAAATATAATCCTCTTAGTCTACATCAGTTACAGTATCTATACATGAAAGAAACTAATTTTTACATTTGTATACCATTGTCCAAATATATTTTTATACAGTGCATCTTAAGTGTTGAATGCAACACTTAATGCACAGTTTGTGCCAGGGAGATTTTTTAAGATTTCAGCTATCCATCATTCTTCTTTGTCACCATCACTTTGTGAGGTGTTGTCAATAATGCAGGGCAAAAGTAAAGATGATTGTTGCTGTGTTAAACAGGGAACACTAGTCTCTGGAATGTAATTAAATTGTGTTCTGAGTTGAATTTCACCGTCAACCACATGAAAAATAACCTGGAGAGCTGGTTTGCACTTCAGTGTGAGTATTCCTTCAGAGAATATATTGTGGCCTGCAGGGGGAGCATTAACTGCACAAACCCAACACGGACACCAGGCACAAATTTCAGCACACTGCACAAATTTATTTTGTGGGGAAACACTCTTCTCTCGCTCCCCACGGCAGCACAGTACCCTAAAACACTAATACATAATACAATCAAGCACAGTACTTTGTTGTCGTCCTCTCTTGTCCTCCCTTCCTGCTCCCAGAGAAGTAGTAGCTGCCTCCTTTTATAGAGCACCCAAGAATGCTCCAGGGGCCTTATGTATAACGCCGTGCGTAGAACTCACACTAACATGGCGTAAGCACAAAAGCGGGAATGTGCGTACGCACAGAAAAATCCAGATGCAGGAATCTGTACACACGCAAACTTTCACGTTCTTCCACTACATAAATCCCGATCAGCGTGAAAAGTAACGTACCTGCACGCGCCTTCTGTCCCGCCCCAACTCCTCCCAGAATTACGCCTCTTTGAATATGCAAATCAATATAAATAGCCTTCTGTGAAAAGACAAATGGGAAAAGCACGGGGGGGGAAATATAAGTGAATACCAAGTGGAGGCAAAGGAAAAACGTTCTATTTGTTGGTTTAAACAGTGGTATAATCAACAAAAGGAAGTTGATCGAGTGACAGAGTGTCGGAGAAACTCGAAGGCTCAAATTCACAAAGTCGTACACTGCCCGAAATAAAAAAGAAATTACATATCAAAGTCGCCGTTAAAAGGCAAGTCTTAGCCCACCATCTGAGTGTCATATGAAAGCTTATTAGGGTACAGACAAAAAAAATAGGCACACAGTGGGGAAAAAAGCACGAAATGTCAACTTTAATCTCGAAATTTCCACTTTAATCACGTAGTTTAATGGCAAAATTAAAGTAGAACATCGTAAACTTCATCTTAAAATCGTTTAATTTACTAGTTTCTCAAATCTCATTGTAACTAAAGTGGCACATTAAATGCTTTGTTCTGTATTTGATCTTCTATGTGCTCTACATGTGTGAATCACTACCTGCTTCTTAAACAGGCGTTCTCTTTCTCCGACAGGACACATAATCCATTACATTCGTGATATTACAGCTCTCTGAATAATTAAAATACTGAGATGTATACGTGATATCTTTTTCATGATGATAGGAATGAAAGCATGTTATTAAACATGGGGACACGATGGCGCAGTGCTTGTTCATATCTCACGCAAGAGGCTTGCTGCGCCATGCGCGACCTTCAATGAAATAATTTATCACAGCAGTACTGTCTCTTTCAAACGTACTAACCTCCAATTACTGTCCTTACTTTTCTTTCTCCAAAAACCCAATCGCCACACAATCAGCTATATAGACGTGAAGCCATCTGTAAGCTTAAAACGCCGATTCTTCAAAACTTTTAAGGAACATTGAAATATCTTTGTAGTACATGTTTAATTATTCTATCCGTCTAGCATTCCAGTGTCGCGTCAGCACCAGCAAGAATACAACGCAATGCAGGAACAATCCATGAACTAGCTAGCGCTGCGGCACCCTGTCCTCACATGTTTAATTATTAACAAAACAGGTTATTTAAATGAAGTTAGTTTTATCTGTATAATCAACATATTTTGCTGCATTTCATCTTAAAAATGAATACCGTCATCATATGTAAATACGCGCTTTATAAAGTGGTGCAGGTTGTGCAATATTATAACTGTAGTGCAAGTTTACAGTGAGGTAATTGTACTTATAAGTAAACAGTTCTACAAGGAGCACTTGATGGACTGATTGAGTGCGTTTATAGTTCTTGGGATGAAACCTTTTCTAAACCGCGAAGTCCGTACTGGGAAGTCTCTAAAGCGTTTTGCCATGGCTCAGGCAGCGTCTGCTTCATGTTGTATACCGATATTTCTCTTTCCGATCAGCTGCTGCTGTGATTCCTCACTCAGATACAGTGATATAAATACTCCGAGTGGTACAGTGAGAGTAATATGGAAAAAGATGATCTGCTGTGGCAACTCTTAACGGGAGCAGCTGAAAGAAGATGCAGTGAGAGTTACAATGCTAAAGCAGTTGTGGTATTTGGAATACTATGGCTATTCCCTGGACCATTATATTGCTGCAGGCTAATTACAATCAGATGCATTACACTAATAAACAATATGCAGTTAGTTTCAGTGTATTTATAAAGCCGCGTCAGGAATGTGGAGCTAAGAAAGAAAGGGTGTCCACGCAGGAACAGTAGCACTGCTTTGATGCTGGGTGCCGCCAGTCCGCAAAACCGAGCGGAGAAATTGCATACGCCAAGGTACGAGTTACCGTGGAAATGTGCGTGGCTTTACGCCAAGTTTAGGTTTTATACATCGCGATTTGAGCAACATTTCTGTGCGTACGCACCGTTTATACGAGGCCCCAGGTGTCCCTTAATCTCCTTCTAGCAGCACTTCTGGGTGACGCAGCATTCCTGACATAAGTCTCTGCTCTTTCCAGAGCCCACCCAATGGCATCAATAGAACTCCAACTTCCCAGCATGCCCTGCAGGAATCCGAGTGCAGGGAATAATGCTGTAACCATGTTCTTTCCCCTGGTCCATCCATCCAGCTAGCGTCCTTGCCTTACACAACAATATGCATTAGCTTTTGCTTTGCATAGTGGTTAGTACTGCTGCCTCTATTTCCAAAGGACCTGATTAATGTCTTTTCAGAGTTTGAATGTTCTCCCCTTGCCTGTGTGAGTTTTCAGTTGGGTTCTTTGAATTTCATTCCATATCCCAAAGATTTTCAGGTTAGTTTCATTTGCTTATTATAAATGTGTGTGAGTCTGGATTATGAGGTGAAGTGGTTCCTTATCCAGGGAAATTAATGTCTTCTACCTTGAAGTGCCAGGATAGGCTCCTGTCCTCTGACAATATAATTTATTTAATGGAGTTTAAAGAGTAGTCAGTTTGGTAGAAATACACTTTTACCGTTACTGTACAGTTCATTTGCATGGGTGAGTTGAATCCTAACCCTAAACTTAGAATTTGAAAAAAGTCAATGTTGAAATTTAGTCTCCAACCTAACAGATTGCTTATCATTGATTGGATTTACTAAAATTCTATTCAAATTTTTCTGCCTTTGCAAACTGAAAAGAGCAATTAGAATGGCACACAAACTAATTCAAGATATTAATACATTCTACTCTATTGCATACTTGAATACTGCCTCACTACAATACTCAATTTGTTGTTATAGATAATCTTAAAATGTGATGTATTCCAAACTAATCTTGTAACATCTTTTTCCTGCATATTTCTAAGTACATGTGAACTACATATTGAATTCTCTTTATATACCTTAAGTCATCAACATTACTGAAAGATTTTTTTTGTTACAGTATTGCATTTTTATACTTCCACCATTGTAGAAGTCGTTTATTCTGTCTTTTGGTTCTCGTAGAAAAGTCAGCACTGTAGTGTTTTCAAGCTAACACTTTAGGAATTTTGCCTCATTCACTGTATTAAAAAAGGAAGGTTTATGTATTTGGAAAGAATAGTGAAGCCTAACTGAAGGCACAAAAGTAGCCTCAAATGTTTTTTTGTTTCAGGTGTCCTATGCCCGCCCTAGCTCAGCTTCCATTAGAGATGCAAATCTGTATGTCAGTGGACTTCCGAAAACCATGACTCAGAAAGAACTGGAGCAGCTATTTTCTCAGTATGGGCGCATTATTACATCTCGTATTCTGGTGGACCAAGTTACTGGTGAGCAAGCATCTTACTGTGATCTTTCATTTTGGCTGATTACCCACAAAAATCTGTTTATATTCAACTTTCAATATAGTTAAACTTTTTTTTGTAGTAGATTTGTGGGTGGGTGCTGTTATTCATAGTTTGACCGTTTCAGGTGGAACCTTTAGGTTATGTGCTGGAAGATTCATTAATAAAAGTATGCTTTTACTATAAAACACCCAAGCTTAAAAATGCAAACTGTTTTAAGACCGAGTAAAAATCTTGTCTCAACAACCTTTCTTGCCCGTGCGCTTCTGTATTACTTTTTTATGTATAAAGTATTTAAAGGTGATTGAATTAGTATAAATGACAATTTAACCTGTTCTGTGGTTCACAGGCAGATGTGTATCAAATCAGTTTTGAAGTTCTTGAAAGTTTTAAAAATGTACAAATTTACTTTTTGTTTATAAATCTTAACCAAGAACATCAACATTAATAACCAGTACATACCATTGTATGGCAACACTAGAATGTTTAGGTGAAGAATTTTGTTCAGATATTGGAGCTGGTGATAGCCAGTACTCATCACATCTGGTGGTAAAATGCTTAAAATGAAACTGTCTTAAAGGGTGTAGCTAAGGACAATGCAGCAGCTGCCTACACGTAGCAGTATAATGACTGTACTAGGACGGTTTCTCATGTGGTTTTCCACAAGGTTTCATGAAACTGGGAGCCGGTATTTAAACTAGAGCAAGTAGGGCATCAGGGAAAGCTGATTTGCAGTTAAGTCTATATTTTGATACTAGCTTGTTTATAATGGGCCTAGAAAGTGTAAACCTGTTACATGTGTTATGTAGGTTTTTAAAGTCAAAGCTCTTCTTTATTGGCATGAGTTTAATTTTACCAAATTCTCATTGTTTGACATTTCACCTTTTACAATTTCTTTGAGTAATTCTAGTAAATTTGTTTTTTCTTTCTTTAAACTCCAGAGCTGTGCATAGAATTCAGTAGGAGCTCATCTTACTCTGTTTCTCATTTTTGTACTGTATTTTATTTTTCTACTTGAGCATTTCTTTAAAGTTTCTTGTTTTTTTAATTAAATATGGTGGTGTTTGGTTACCCATGTTTTGGTATAATTTTTATTTTTGTTTGTATAATTCTTTAGAACACACACTTACAATAGTAGTACCTATTCTGTGTCTATCTTTTACTCTG
>NC_041400.2:87019673-87062173 GCF_900747795.2 Erpetoichthys calabaricus | reverse complement strand
AGTAGTAGAGTAAACCAGTACAATCAATAAGTCAGTAGAAATAAAGTAAAACAAACACATTTTTAGTATGGTAAATCAGGAAGTATGGCAAGATCAAAGAACACATTGTTACAGGATTGACCAACTGAACATTTAACCGATCTGAATGCATCACAATGTCATGTAAGCGAGAGACTGAGTATGTTTGAAAATAATGAAAGGTGTAAAAATGCTACTTTAGCTTCATAGGGTAACATTCTGAGGAAAACTGTTGTGATTAAACATGTTTAAAGAATACTCAGTTGGTCTCATCTGGTACAGAAGATATCTGAAGCGAAACTCAGTTCTTTTCTCAGTTCTTTTTTTTTAAATCATCCTGAGGTGTTCTGTATTTACTTAACCCAAGGAGGCTCAATTACACTATATCCAAGCATATATTAACTTGACCGGAAGAAATAGGGTTCAGAAAAATACAGAAAAACCGCTAAAGCTCCATCCAAGCCTAGACAGGCATCAAGCCCAAGTTTAAGGCAAGGCCTTTCAGAAACTGACCTGCAACAGATAGGCGAAAGTACAGATTTCCTGGGACTGGACGCTACTGCATCATCTTCAGTCAAGAGCGAAAGTGGGAGCGATTGTGCAAGTGAATCGGGCCAGGACAGCTTGTCGATTCCAGAAGATAAATTGACAATGCGGAAGGTAAAGCCATTTTCAGTTTCAACCACTCCTTGCGAGCCAGAATCATCTAATTCATTGGTGGCAAATGGGGAAGACCGAAACAAGCTGCCCAAGCAGAAGGTAATGATCGCCACTATGGGCGCCGCTCAGGAATGATACTTAGAAGATCTGTACAAAACTTTTTCAAAACCTGGCAGGATCTGCTAAATAACATTTTAGAATAAGCATTTAAATTGAGGAAGTGGATCCTCTCCCCTCTTTTTCTATTGTCTAGTTTTATTTATTTATTTATTATTTTTACTATTAAAGTGCTACTCTGCTGACCTAGCTCTTTCTCATGGGTGGGTGTAGATTTGTTGCAAGCCAGTTTTGTTAAATTTGACTTGCATGTATGGAATGTGTTTTGATATTAATAAAAAAATATAAAAATCAAAACCAGATACTGAATGTAAAAAAAATTGTTCAATGTATTTGAAAATGTCAATATGCTTAAGAAATGTGTAAATGGGAATTTTTTTCTGAAATAGCTTAGAACTGATCATTTAAGCATTTGCATAAGATGTATTGTGCCCACAAATTTTGAAGTTTTTGACAAATATCCAGAGCTTTGAATTAATTTGGTTTAAAAAGTTTTGAAAATGTGTAATATTTGGTATAATGAAAACATCTCCACTTTTGCTTATAAAATGTTTTAAATGTGAAAACTTCTTTCCTTTTAAGTTCTGATCAAGTTCTAAGGAAAATGTTCTTTTGATAATTCTAAAATACAAGGGAAACAGTTTCTTTCAAGAATAAAAATGGTGGGTGTGTGTGTGTTTGAGTAACACTGATTTTAGGAAGTGCAGAATGTACTGAGTGCAGCTAATGCTATTTGTGTGTGCCAGCAGATTAATTAAATAGGATCCAAAAGTGAAGGACGCTTCACTTGCATATGTGGAATATTGATATGATTTTAAATAGTTTTAATGTGAGTTGTTAGGTAACTTAAGAACTAATAAGGAGCAGTAGTATGATGGCACAGTGATTGTCACTACTGCCCAGCAATAAGAAACGAAAATGTAAGTTTGAATGTTTTCTTTGTAAGAGTTTGTGTTCTCTCTCTGTAGGTTATCCTGTGGATGCTTTCTTGTCGCGTGGTTTCCTAGTTGTTGGATTTCGTCCTTATCATCGCTGAATTGGTTCCACCAGTGATATCTCCTAGACAGTGACACCAGTGCTGTGCGGAGCTGAGCTGGATTGTGTCGTATTTCAGTCTTCCTATTTGAATTTCACAGCAGTGAACTGGAATTGCATCATTAGAGGCTGTCTGGTGTTTTGCTTGTCTCCTGATCAGTAAAGTGAGAGTGGAGAGTCCATCTATAAGCAGTTAACTCATTCTTAAGAGGGTTTTTTTTTTTTCTTTTTTTTGTTTTAGTGCATTGATTTGTTTTCAGACACAGTGTAAGTAAATACTGTAGAAATCTTAATTTGCAGTGAACTGAGAGAAAGCAAATGTAAGCATGGGAAAGACAGTGTGTTACTGCTTTAAACAGTGAATGCTAGAAAAAAAAAACAAGTTCAAATGTGTTACTCCGTCACTTGAACTGTCTGTTGTAGGTGAAAGGGATCTCTGTGACTGAAGTACATTTAATGAATTTTCAGTGAGTCTGAGAACGTTTGGTTAAAGACAATGTGTAAAAATCGGTGGTGGTGTTTGAAAGGATGAAGCAATGAATAAAAATATGTATAAAATTTGGGAAATGTAATTGGTGCAATGGAAACATCTGCAGATTTGGTATAATATGTGCACCATCTTCCTTTTGAGTACAGGCCATGGTTTAATGGTGTGAGGTTTATAGTAATATTGAAGCAAAGGGAGATAGTCTTTAAACAACAAGGAAGATGGTTTTAAGCACTGGCCTCCACTCCAGGTAGTGTTCCATACTCTGATGTGCTATACCAGTGAGGATAGCATATAAATAATGCAAGAGAAAAAATTTTACAAAAAAAGTAGACTTTGCTTTATCTACAGAACCAACAAGTCTGTCTGGGATGCAAGGAAAATCTTAAAAATATCTACGGAAAATTGTACATGAACAGCTAACCTTAACAGGAAGTTATCGGTAAAATCAATGCTATAAAGCATAGATACATTTTACAGTAATCCCTCCTCCATCGCGGGGGTTGCGTACCATATGTTTATATGGTTATTTTTATGTTGTCATGCTTGGGTCACAGATTTGCGCAGAAACACAGGAGGTTGTAGAGAGACAGGAACGTTATTCAAACACTGCAAACAAACATTTGTCTCTTTTTCAAAAGTTTAAACTGTGCTCCATGACAAGACAGAGATGACAGTTCTGTCTCATAATTAAAAGAATGCAAACATATCTTCCTCTTCAAAGGAGTGCGTGTCAGGAGCACAGAATGTCACATAGATAGAGAAAACAATCTCTAGCAAACAAATCAATAGTGCTGTTTGACTTTTAAGTATGCGAAGCACCGCGGCACAAAGCTGTTGAAGGCGGCAGCTCACACCCCCTCCGTCAGGAGCAGGGAGAGAGAGAGAGAGAGAGACAGAGTTTGTTTTTCAGTCAAAAATCAATACATGCCCTTCGAGCTTTTAAGTATGCGAAGCACTGTGCAGCATGTCGTTTCAGGAAGCAGCTGCACAAAAGATAGCAACGTGAAGGTAATCTTTCAGCATTTTTAGACGAGCGTCCGTATCGTCTAGGTGTGCAAACAGCCCCCCTGCTCACACCCCCTATGTCAGGATCAGAGAAAGTCAGCGCAAGACAGAGAGAAAAGTAAGCAATCTAGCTTCTCAGCCATCTGCCAATAGCGTCCCTTGTATGAAATCAACTGGGCAAACCAACTGAGGAAGCATGTACCAGAAATTAAAAGACCCATTGTCTGCAGAAATCCGCGAACCAGCAAAAAATCCGCGATATATATTTAAATATGCTTACATATAAAATCCGCGATGGAGTGAAGCCGCGAAAGGCGAAGCGCGATATAGCGAGGGATCACTGTATATATTAAAGTACTGTAAGGAGCAGAGCCTCCATTCTCAATATGTAGTAGTATGATGCGCTAACTATGCTGAAGACTTTTTAAATAGATTTTGAATGCATGTCATATATTGAATTCTTTTCCCATCTGTTTTGTCTTGGTAGAGTAATATATATTGCTCTACTTTCCCCTATTGTATTATGTAGCCTTAGAATGCCTAATCTCACAGACTTACCACTGTTTATAAGGTATTATTGTATATAACTTATCCCCACCTTCTCTTCTATATCTTTAACCTCAGGCAATTAGATGTAGTAAAAAGACGAGAAGTTAAGTTACACATAAAATAATGTATTATTGATATTCATAAATAATAAAATTCATTTGAATATTGGCAACCATACAACCTGATTAAATGGTGATATGTAGTTCAGGTGGCACACAGACTTGTAGTTACTTAAATGTCTCTAGTTAAGGCATCATTGGTGCTCAGCTTTCAGCCACATGTCTGTTCAAAATGGCTGCTAAACTGTGCTCTTCATTGTGTTGTCTTCATCATCACAGGTTAGCAAGAGAGATGCTTCTTTCAGATGTTGGTTAGTAAGAGAGAGAGAATGCAGTTGAACAAGCAGATTTATAAATTCTCTGTCCAACCCCTACATCCAATAGGACATCATGATACTTAAAAGCATCTGACACAAGCCAATTCCAAACAGCCATACCTCAGACCAATAGGGGAATACAACATCTTAAAACCTGCCAAAGACCATATGTTAAAGTAACCTGGTTTCCTTGCAGGGGGGTGGTTGAAAGACTTTAGCAGAGAAACACTCGCCAGACTGGTTTAAGGCACATCCTCTCCCAACTCTGTCATAAAATTCAAAGAGGCACAGTCGTAAGGGGGGAGGGGGGTAAACATTAAATTACATTGCTTTGCCTAAATTACAAATAAAGACATACAAAATATTAAGTTATATGTAAAATCTCACATCACAACGTCCATCCTATCCTTGCTTATAAATGTGTATTTTTTAAATGTGAAATAGGATGTTAATGTTTTCATAACTGCACATCTGATGGAAGGTTTAGTTTTATTTCCTATAATTTGATGATCTAATGAAACATTCTAGACTTTGTTAAAATTCTAAAGCAAAGGATTTAAAAATAATAGCTTTATGGAACATAGCTGGGATTATGTATAAAGAAATATTTAGGTTTTAAATAACACATTAAGAGATGTTAAATTAATTCAAATGTCATTTAGATCCGAACAAATTAAAGGGACTTCATGTAGGAAGTGATAAAATTTATTTAATATGAATTGCACTGTTAGACATAGTGAAATGTCACTTTTCTAAATGATTTACAATCCAAGGCTGAAATATAAAGAGAAATGTGCATATACCTGGACAATGCTCTGCAATTAAAAAAAAAAAATGGCAAAAAGGAAAGTGAAGACTAGATCAAAATAAGCTAAACCAATTTCTAAAAAATAGGACTTTACCGGTCCAGATTGTAGATTTCTTTCTTGACTTCTGCTTACTGTGCTGACTAAGATGTTCTCTGGAGGGTACTAGTGTGGTGCTCTCATCCATTAAAGGTTACTGTGAATACAGAGACAAACAAATTTGTTGTTTTGAATAATTAACTGAAAATAAATTTGTACAGGGACCTCCACAGAACATGAACCTTTAGGCAGAATGGTGCGATTATTAGCTATTCTTACTATTTTTTTTTTTGCTTCCCATCCCTAGACACATTTGTGTTATCTGTAGGATGGGTTATGACATATGGCTCATATTAGATGTTAATAGGACCGATTTCAATGTTTTTGATGACTGATATCCTTTCACTCCACCTTTCCTCAAAAAAGCAAAATTGACAGGTCAATAAGATTTATTGTATTATAGTAAACTAATTTTACATTAAAATGTATAGTAAATAGGTCAGAAGGTTACTTTCATAGTGGCAGTTTATATGGTAGTGGTTTGAATATTGAAACCATCTGAATGCCTCTTCCATTAGTATGTTGACTCTTAAGATTGACTATTTTATATTATGCTTTTCAATAGAGTGAAGGGGGGTATTTTTCATATGTGGATTACTCGTTTAGCCAAATGTAATTGACGATTTGGCATGATCCTGGATCTATTGGTTTTTCAAAACTCTTGCTAGATGTGTTGTCATAGCAGCACATCCAAATCCTCAAACCTGCTCGGAACAGGTTTGTTCTATGTAAACAAGGATTAGCTCACACACTTAATCAGTGTCCGCGCATGGAATTCATTCAGTCACGGCTTCGCCGTTCATGAATGAGTGACCAATTGATATCGGTGCGCAAATTATAAGAAGAGAATTTCATATAGAGGGTTTTGTGTGATCGGCAAGATCCTTTATTGCTCCAGTAGGAAATTATTTTCGAAAGATACCGCTTTAGCTGAGGGGGAATATTGTACCTCAAAGATTTATTAGCACCTTATATTCGAAGTCAAACTCAACGAAGTTGGGCTCTAACAACCACACACAGTATGCATTGCTTTGAGGTTTTTTGCAAGTGGCACTTTTTTTATATACTGTAGGCGATGCAGAAAATCTGTCTAAAAGTGCAGTTTGCCTGGCAATTCGTAAAGTCTGTTTGGCTCTGAAATATTTCCTTTGGGTTTTCATAGTGTTTCCTGGACACCTGCGTGTGCAGATAAGAGGCGTTCATGCCATTGCAGGTAGGTAATACACGGGCAAAAACACCCACAGTTCCATAAAGAATCTCACAATCAGCCTAACATTCTCATTACCCAGGATTTCCAAATGTGATTGGGGCACATGGGACTGATCAGAGTGGAGTTTGATCGAACATTTGGAAAATGTACCCCTCCTCCTGATGAATAATCAGTGTCTTTGTCAAATATTTGACCTTCGTCAATATCTCGTTGGTCAGACACAAGTTCTAGGGATATGTCATTCTCTGCAACTGACCCAACAAAAACAAGAGGGCTATATGGAACATACCTATGGCACACATTGAGGACAAATATATGCAATGACCATCCTTTACCTGAAATGAAGTGACCACTGCATCCTGCCACTGGTTCTGGGGAGGAGCTTCCCCCTGGAATGCCTTCAGAAACAGGGCGATGGGCATTTTGCTGGATAGCCAAGTCTTCTGCAGGGGTTAGGTCTGGACCACGTGGACCTCCACCTGTTTTTCGCTTGTCTGCCTTATTAGCTTTAAACTTAATGTGTTTTATATTGTATATGATTATGTCAACAATTCTTTAAATAGTTATATACCAATATTTACCAGTTTGAAGTATATTCTTGTACTTTAACCTGTTCCCATGTTCTCCTTGTGCTTACGTTTGATCTGGAATTGTGACATATTAAATACTAATTAATGTGACACATAGGAAATGAAACACTGCATTCAGTAAGTACAATGCACCCTACTTAGCGTTTAATTTGTCGGCTGCTTTTTGCCAGCTGTCTTTTCTGGTTTGGGCTGCTTTTGCAGTGTTATTCCTTGTGCATAATAAATCTAAGTTTTTCATGTCCTTCGAATAAAAGGTCCTGTTCCACTTGTATGGGAAGAAAAAAAATGCGCCTGTCCTTTTGTCATTTTGTTACAGCCTATCAAAGACTTGCTGATCATGTTTTCTAGACTCAATATATATGGGCTTTTCAATCAGCATGGGTGTGCGCATTCATTTCAGATGATTATTTCCAGCTAGACTAATCTACTACATGGCTGTGTTTGAAAAACCGACTTATCCCAGATGAGTTTCATTAACTCATCCAAGATGAGGCATCTGATCTCGGATGATTTAAGCGACGTACGGAAAATACACCCAAGGTCACATCAACTTAACTAGATAAACTATAGAGGTTTGTTTGTATTGAAGGATCTATTTTGAACATAATGGACACAATGAAAGGAGATGTGTACATTGTGCTCATCACTTGCAGAGGATATAAGCAGAAACTGGATTAAAATGAGCATCTGTTTTACTGCTAGCCTAACACTTCGAGATATTAATATAATATATAATATAATAATCCATAAGTAATCTTCAGCAAATACAAATTAAGTATTCCAATACTGACTAACACTGAGAAGTTTTTACACCTGCACGTAGGAGCTACTCTTCCTAGCTAATCAAGGTAACAGCATTTGAATTTGGACCTAGAGATTGGGTTGTAATAAAGGTCTACAAACAAACAAATTGCATGACTCTAAAGAAAAACAAGCCATACCAGAAGATGGATCAGGCCATCAACCATTTCACTACTGAAGTTCATATTAATGAGATCAAAATGGGATGCAAACAAGCCAGCTAAAAGTTCAATGTGTTAACTCGTAACCTCTGACACCACAAAGAGAAAATGATTGGACCAAGAGTTTGATCATGATAACCTTTGCTCTGGGTTGTGAATTTTGTCATAACGTAATCTTTGTCTAGAGCAACGTTTTTCAAAGAGCAATTGAACTGTGGACTTATGGAGGTAGGAGGAAAAGTTCATTTGAAAGCGCAACAAGAAAAATTAATTTTCATGAGCAACATGTACTTATTGAATATTTGTGATTGTATTAATAATGGAAATAGTGCATAATTCTGAAAGTAATTTGTTTTGGATTTAACCTGTTCGACAATGGGAAGTAGTAGTAAATAGTTCACAAAATGCTGTTAGCATAACATGGACAGCACCTAGTGTAAAAACAATGTGTAAGAGTATAATTTTAGAATAACCTCATTCTATAGGTCGTTTATACTTGGTGTGAGAGAATGACAGTTGTAGCGGGGCCACATAGTGTTGTAAATGTCAGTTCTGAGTGCGTCTTGTTTCATTGTCCCGTTTGCTGTTTGTATGTGTATCAGTTAATGCTGTCCCCCGTAAAAGGGGATGGATGATGGAAGGGGACCACAGCCGCAAACCTGGAAAACACCTGTTTACGATTAATCAATTACTGCTGTCACAGGACTATTTAAGCCAGCAGGAGGAGAAGGAAAGAGAGGAGAGAAGGAGATTTTTCACATTCACGACCACGAGCCATCTGTACCTGTTATATTCCATATCGCGCATTTCCATCCAGTTTGTTTTTCCATCCGCCGGACTTGCTTCAAGAACCTCATCACGAGAGACCCTGGGGTCGGAATTAATCATCCACCACGCACCGAGTATTCATGGTGAGGCTGCTCCATTTTGTCCGGGGAAAATCAAACGACTCATTTTTCGCTAATTCAGTCAACCGCATTCAGGACAGTTTTTTATTACCGGACTCAAGTTCACATTCATTTCCGTATATCATTCAATTTTTGTTATTCGTGTTGTGTGTTTATATGTTACAGGGGCAAGGGAGAGTTTTTGTTGTATTTATATTTGGTGGTGTCTTGTTGCTGGGGTGGAGGGATATTTATATTTGTTTTCTATTTTTTGCATGTCTTGTTGTTTAATACATTTAATCAGTTTAATTTTACATCCTGCTTTTGTGTACTTATATTTACACCGTCAATTGTGGGGAAAAGTTTAATTGGTTAGAAGTACAGCTTGATAGTTAGATTCAGTCTCAGTAAATTATCCAGGCCACAGGTCTTGGAGGTGTAGCTGCCGGCTGGGTAAAGGGGTCGGCCGTTTACACAGTTATCTTATGGATTAATGGTTGTGTATAATCTGGACTGTTCCCACTACTCGTCTCCTGTGGTAAATTCAGTTGATTGGACATGATTTGGAAAGGTACACACCTGTCTATATAAGGTCCCACAGTTGACAGTTCATGTCAGAGCACAAACCAAGCATGAAGTCAAAGGAATTGTCTGTAGACCTCCGAGACAGGATTGTCTCGAGGCACAAATCTGGGGAAGGTTACAGAAAAATTTCTGCTGCTTTGAAGGTCCCAATGAGCACAGTGGCCTCCATCATCTAAGTGGAAGAAGTTCAAACCACCAGGACTCTTCCTAGAGCTGGCGGCCATCTAAACTGAGTGATCGGGGGAGAAGGGCCTTAGTCAGGGAGGTGACCAAGAACCCGATGGTCACTATGTCAGAGCTCCAGAGGTCCTCTGTGGAGAGAGGAGAACCTTCCAGAAGGACAACCATCTCTGCAGCAATCCACCAATCAGGCCTGTATGGTAGAGTGGCCAGACGAAGCCACTCCTTAGTAAAAGGCACATGGCAGCCCGCCTGGAGTTTGCCAAAACTCACCTGAAGGACTCCTTGACCATGAGAGAGAAAATTCTCTGGTTTGTTGAGACAAAGATTGAAGATGTTGGCGTGAATGCCAGGCATCACGTGTGGAGGAAACCAGGTACTGCTCATCACCAGGCCAATACCATCCCTACAGTGAAGCATGGTGGTGGCAGCATCATGCTGTGGGGATGTTTTTCAGCGGCAGGGACTGAGAGACTAGTCAGGATAAAGGGAAAGATGACTGCAGCAATGTACAGAGACATCCTGAAAACCTGCTCCAGAGTGCTCTTGACCTCGGACTGGGGCGACGGTTCATCTTTCAGCAGGACAACGACCCTAAGCACACAGCCAAGATATCAAAGGAGTGGCTTCAGGACAACTCTGTGAATGTCCTTGAGTGGCCCAGACTTGAATCTGATTGAACATCTCTGGAGAGATCTTAAAATGGCTGTGCACTGACGCTTCCCATCCAACCTGATGGAGCTTGAGAGGTGCTGCAAAGAGGAATGGACGAAACTGGCCAAGGATAGGTGTGCCAAGCTTATGGCATCATATTCAAAAAGACTTGAGGCTATAATTGCTGCCAAAGGTGCATCGACAAAGTATTGAGCAAAAGCTGTGAATACTTATGTACATGTGATTTTCTCAGTGTTTTATTTTTAATTAATTTGCAAAAACCTCAAGTAAACTTTTTTCACGTTGTCATTATGGGGTGTTGTGTGCAGAATTCTGAGGGGAAAATGAATTTAATCCATTTTGGAATAAGGCTGTAACATAACAAAATGTGGAAAAAGTGATGCGCTGTGAATACTTTCCAGATGCACTGTATATTGCCCATCTTTAGTAGTAAACAAAGGTGATAACTTGCTATAGACCACAGCTGGATGTTGTGGTGACTTTGTGGATGTGAGCATGGACACTGTCTTTGATCATTGCTGTACACATTATTGGCAACATAAACTAGTAACTTTTGAAGTTTTTGAAGTAAATGCTTTTGCTGTCTGTGTCACCACCAACAGCAATATTGAATGGCCTGATCGCAGACAAAATACAGGACTAGGTACATTTTTGTGAACTAACATAGCTAATGTTTATTGGATAAGAAGGAAATTGATAGTTATTTAAAACACAAGAAAAATACAACAGTGATCAAGGAAGTTATTGATGATAATATGTTGTTATACTTAGAAGCTTTGAGACACAATTTTGAGATTTATACAGTTATCCTAGAATGCTGTCTGTTCTAACACTGTTTTAAGACCAAGGGTTTTTAAATAATCAGTTTGCCCAGGTGTCCCAACTTCTGTTGATTTTTTCACTTGCAAGACTTAATTTGCTTTAATTGCTGTAGAACATCTGTAGGTTGTAACATATTAGCTGTTCCCTGAAGAAAGCATATTTGTCATTTTTCTTAAATTTAATTTTTTCCACAAGTTTTTGCTAACCTTTTAATTTAACCCTCTGACAGTTTTCTGCTTACTTTTTCACCATTTTAGGTCATTCATTGCATTTCAACTGATTTTAAATTTAAAGAAAAACCTGGAAGAATTGGTGTCCTAAAGCATTTGACCGTGTATGTTTATGTACAGTAATCCCTCGCTACTTCGCGGTTCACTTTTCGCGGATTCACGACTTCGCGGGTTTTTAAATACAAGTGATTGCCCGCCTATCGTGGAAGTTATGTTCCAGACCCATCAGCAACAGGAGAAAATCCGCGATATAGAAAGACCATATAAATAAACATTTTTATAGTTTAAGCCTTAAAATACCCATCCCACATGCTTTAAACACATGTAAACTTATAAAACACACTTTAACACATATGATATGTGGATGTCGGGCTAAGGATATGAGTAACATCTCACTATTATAAAACATTTTAACTTCACGCAAGACAAGACAGTGAGACAGGAAAATAGGTGCTGTACAGGCTTTTAAATTATTGACATGCAGAGCGACAAGCAGCACAAAGCCAGCACAAAGTCCACTTCTCCTTAGCGTTCATTCAGCTCCCCACCCCCTTGACAATGCGAAGTGGCAGGAGCGTACTGCGCCTCCGGGGAGGGGGGTTTGAGCGAACGTGCGTTCAGCCCTCACACACCCCCACTCCTCCTCCTCCTCCTTCCGAACGCGCAGAGCGACAAGCAGGCATTTTGGCAGAAGCAGTACAAAGTCCATTTCTGCTCAGCTGCCCCCCTTCACAAAGCGAGTGCAGACACATCGACGTCTGATTGCTGCGTGCAGTGTGCAGTGTTGGTCTGCGGTGTTTAAGAATGTAGAAAGTGTTTCAGAGCATAGGAAGTGTTTATAAGAGTGTGGGAAATGTTAACAAGAGAGTGAGAGAGGTTTATAAGAGTGTGGGAAGGGTTTATAAAGCCTTAAAATATGTATAAATAATAAAATAAATATAGGTCGCTACTTCGCAGATTTTCACCTATCGCGGGGGGCTCTGGAACATAACCCCCGGAATAGGTGAGGGATGACTGTATATGTATGAGTGCATATACACTCATCGGCCACTTAATTAAGTATACCTGTTCAACTGCTTGTTAATGCTAATATCTAATCAGCCAATCACATGTCACCTAAAATGCATTGCGTTGCTATGTAGACATTGTCAAAATGACAGATTACCAGAATAGGGAAGAAAGCTGATTTAAGTGACTTTGAACGTGGCATGGTTGTTGATGCCAGACAGGCTGGTCTGAGTATTTCAGAAACTGCTGATCTATTGGTATTTTAATGCTGAATTATCTGTAGGGTTTACAGGGAACAGTTAGAGAAAGGGAAAATATTCAGTGAGAAGCAGTTCTCTGAATGGAAATGCTTTGTTGAAGCCAGATGTCGGAGCAGAATGCCCAGACTGGTAAGAGATGGTAGAAAGGCAACTGTAACTACAATAACCACTCGTTACAACTGAGGTATGCAAAAGAGAATTTCTGAATGTCGAACCTTGAAGCAGATGGGCTACAGAAGCAGGTGACCTCACTGGGTACCACTCCTGTGAGCTAAGAACAGGCTACTGTGGCTACAATTCACACAAGCCAACTAAAATTGGACAATAGAAGTTTGGAAAAACGTCTGGTTTGATGAGTTTTGATTTCTGCTCCGACATTCAGATGATAGGGTCAAAATTTGGTGTCGTCAACATGAAAGCATGAATCCATCCTGCCTTGGATCAACTGTTCAGGCTGGTGGTGATGTAATGATGTAGAGGATATTTTCTTGGCAAACTTAGTACCAGTGGCACATTGTGTGAATGCCACAGGTTACCTGAGTATTGTTGCTGACCATGTCCGTCCCTTAATGACCACAGTGTACTTCCAGCATAATAAATTACCATGCCACAAAGCTCAAATCTTCTCAAACTAGATTCTTAAACATTACAATGAGTTTGCGGTACTCAAATGGCCTCTACAGTCCCCAAATCTCAATCCAATAGAGCACTTTTGGGATGTGGTGGAATGAGATTTACAGTACATTGTGGTGGTTCAACTGGCAAATCTGCAGCAACTGTTCCTCTTCCCTGGGAAGGGACATTATAAAATAATTCAGTGTAATTTTATAGTACAATGTTTTAACAGGGAAATGTTACTTCTCTATTCTTTGGGATAAAAAGTAAAGTTTCAGGTAGTTGAAACAGCTCCTTTTCAACCCAAATATCATTACTGTTCAGAAAATTTCAGTTGTCCCACCAACCCAAACTCCCCACAAATCCTTACATAGCGTCTATGTCAAGTACCTGTCTACTATATATCATAGAGAAAAATTCAAGAATCTGATTAAGACACTGAATGCAAAACAATTTGTAACCAATTCAAAGGATGTAAATCATAAAACTGTATACTGTACTTACTGCAGGGTAATGAATCAAGAGTTTTGTCTTGTGTTAAAGTGAGTTAAAGAATAGAGTGCTTGCTGAATGGCAGATACAAGTGCCAGGAAGGCAGGCATGCAATGGAAACTGAAAAATAAGTAGAAAAGATATGAAACAAAATGGTTGGAATTTAAGATATTTTTTGAAGCACAGCTATGCATGAAATTGATCAATTTTGAGGGAAAATCGGTAATATTTCCTATTAGTAAGAAGATATACCAAGTTTTGGACTAGAAAATGTGTATATAGATATCTGTATGCTGCTGATCTTTAAGCCCTACTTCAAACTGTCCTGCTTTATCTATTTCAGAAATAGTGGACATATAGCCAATAAAAAGTATTAATACATACTAATCCTTAGTCATAGTATTTACTTGCCAGTGCCAATAGTTGGTCTCACTTGTAATCTTTCAGAAAGTTGTATTGCAGCATGCATATGTTGCTGCTTTTTGACTATGTGGAGCAAGTGTTTGCTTCTTGTTTCTTCCTCCTCTTTATCAAGTTATGTGCTTTTATATTTGTAAGAATATAGACTACTGCAGCACAATATACAAGTTTTTCCATTTGTTTGTTTTAGATAACCTAGGTCAATTTTTTTTCTTGCTCAAGGTCATAAATTACTTTCCATCTCCACTTACAACTACACTGCATTTTTCCTCTTCCCATTTCTCAAACTTGCTGACTATCTGCTTAAATTCTCAGATTGTGAGCATCTTTTTGGCATTGAGTTAAACTCTACATTTAATCTGTCCCTAGGCGGAGCCCTGTTATTTATTATCAGGTGCACTCCTCATTCTGCTTTTTCTGTATGTAGCTGTACTGCTGATCTTAATTTATTGGTTTATTTTGATTACTGTATCCTTTAGCCAGACAATTTCTCTTTTGCTATCACAATACAGTTAGAACTTTGATTACTAGGGGGCTTTGCCCCCTGCTCACTTCGCTTGCCCAACCCCTAGCCCCAAAGGGGCACGTTATGTGCCAGCCGCTTCGCGTCTATGCCACTTGCATTGCTTGGAACATTTGCCCCCTCAACATGCTATTTGATTGCCCCATTAGTTTTAGATGCCACATTGGTCTTAGTTGTCTTATCAGGCCACAAGTGTAACCATTTGAAGCATTTAATTTCTTTTGTCACATGTACCAAGTTAGAAATTCAATACTTCAACTTCAATGCTTGCCCTCAAAGTAGTTTATTTTATGGTGTTCAGTTGGTTCTGTAATGCTGCTGCTATTCAGAAGGCAGCAATAGCTTTATTTGGGTCTTCACAATCTTTTCTCCACATATTGGGAATGTACTAAATTCTAAAGGAAAAACAAGCTTAAATCTAAGCTCTCATCACTGAAAACCACGTGTACTGGTCTCTGTGAATCTCCTATTCAATTATCCAGCAAGCTAAACACCTTCATGTAATGACTGTGGGGTCCATGGTGTTGTATTGAAAATGTTTAATAAATGGTATAAAGCTGTATATACAATTTATATAAAACACTATATACTTGTATAAATATTTGGTAAGTGCAGTGCGCTACAAATATGGATTCCTGTGCTTCTGTATTTAAGACCTCAAATTTTTGGTCACAAATAATTTAACATTACACTAGCCAAAAGCTACTAAATTATATTTAGAAATAGAATCAGAAAGGGTGCTTTCACAAAGGTTAACAAGGAAGAAATTGTGAAGCATTACTTAGTGTTTTTCAAGAAGTGTCCCATGCTGGTGGTGCACCATGAAAGCTACTGAGATGTCATGGAAATAGTATAGCACATCTGGATCTGAACCTAATTGGGGCAAGCTCACAGGTGGTCAATACCCGTCTGCGGCGGAAAGGACTACCTGGAAAAGCTGGTATAAAAGCAGCTCCATAATGGCTATCGTGCAGATATACAACTTGGAGCACTTTGGATGCATCTCATGGCTATAAGAGTCCATGTGCCTGGGTGTGTGGTTGGCAGTGAGTCTCACAGGGCCAGTGAATAGTGGGCATACACGTTGTTTTTTGGGGCGGAGAGGGTCGGGCAAAGGGATGACACAGCTGGGAGATGCCTCCGAAGTGCTCACTAAGTGCAGTGTCTGTGAACACTGATCTTGGAGATGATTTTTTAGATAGAATGTGTTTGTGGTTAGTAAAATAGTGGTGTGACTTGGGATGTTGCTTACAGAAAATGTGCCACCACAGAAAAAAGATTGGGTAACACTGCATTAGACGACAGATACATCATACCTGCTACTGCTCCATTCACTTTCTATATCTCTTTCAGCAGAATCTGCAACACTAGAAGTTTTAGGAACAGCAGCCACTTGGAGGTCAAGAAAAGGCAAGAATATGACTGGAAGTGCCACAAGTTTGTCCTTGTTGTTCAAGGTCATGAACTTTTAATTCCTCACCGTGGAATTGAGCTCAATAACCACTTAGTTCAAAGAACCAAATAGTAATTGTTCTTGCTAGGACTTTCTAGTCCTGTCTTGGGAGCTGAGCCAGGCCATTTACTTGTTTTCCGAATAAAGAATACTATCTCTCTTACCTCCATAACATCTTTCCAATCTACATCCAATTTGATTTCAGCTGATCCCTATGTACTGAATGCATTTTTAGATTACTACTTCTAGCTATTTACTGACACTTATCAGACCACCACAGGTATAAGGAGTACACTGTTTCCAAAATTCTGCAGCTACTGAAAAGGGTCAAGTACAGAGTATGACATGTACATCTTACAGAAAAAAGTCTGCTGTCCAAATATATTTGTCTTAATTTTAGTGAAATTCAAAGTAGATTTTGTTCACACAAAATTTAAGAGAAAAAAAAAAAAACACTCCGCATGGGCTCAAAAGAGGAAGGTTATGTTTTACTATCATGCTGGAATTCTGTGAGGAAGCAATTACAGGATATGGCCTGAGTAGAGCATATATTTAAAATGATTTTCATAAAGTATTTGAAAAGGTACCACGTGAGAGGTTGGTCATCAAACAAAAAGTGGAAGTTCTGGGTGTAGAGTAGTGTGAAATTGGCTCAGACACAGGAAGCTGAGGATTATGGTGCGAGAAACTTTATCAGAATAGATTGATAAGAGGTTGTGCATCCCAGAGGGGTAGGGGTTTTCGGGGATAGTCCTAGGGCTGGTGCTATTTTTGTTTTATGTATAAATGATTTGGATAAGAATAATATAATAAGCTGGTGGGGTTTAAATATGCTACCAGGCTTTGTGGATTGACTGATAACCTAGAATCTGTGGAATCATTACATAGATATACTTTATTAATCCACAAGGGGAAATTCACATACTCCAGCAGCAGCATACTGATAAAAACAATATTAATTAAAGAGCAATAAAATCGCAGTGCTGTGCTGGCCTGGAATCTCCTCGGCTCTCTGCTTACCAGGGCTGCTGTAATTGTGGGTGGGTGGGGACTCTCTCCTATGCTGGTATTAGAAGAGAAGAGGGACTTGGACATTATACAGGCTTGGGTACATTTGTGGCAGATGATAAAATTGAATGTAAGTAACTGAAGAGTAATACACATAGGATGTAAAAATGTTGGGGTTGAATACACAAAAGGACTGAAAATTGAGAGTACACCTTATGAATAGGATTTAGAAGTCATAGTAGACTCGTCACTGTTAACTGCTAGACAGTGTTCAGAAGCTTTAAGAAGGCTAAGAAAATGTTGGGTTATATTGCACAATATACACAGTACAAGTCCAAGGAGGTTACAGTATGCTCAAGCTTTATAATTCATATATAGGTTAGACCTCATCAGGAGTACTGTGCAGTTTTGGTCACTAAGGCTACAATATAAAATAGCAGCACTAGAAAAACTCCAGAGATGAGCGATTATGCCAATTCCAGTGCTAAAGGGGATGAGTTATGAGGAAAGATTTAAGAGCTGAGCCTTTTCAGTTTAAGCAAAAGATTAAGAGGAGACATGATTGAACTGTTTAAATGTCAAAGGGAATGACTGCAGAGGATCAAGGCTGTTATTTTAAAATGAGCTCAGCCAGGACACAGTTGGAAACTCATGTATGTACAAAAGTTGAGATTTCTTCACTTAGTGAACCATACATACATGGAATAAGTTACCAAGAAGTTGTAAACAAGAGGACATTATGGACTTTCAAAACTGTACTTGATTTTATTCTGGAAAAATTGGCTAGGTCTGGTTAAGCTTTTTTGGGCTGAATGGCCTGTTCTCATCTAGAGTGCCCTAATGTTCTAACAGGTGAGCAATATAAGTTGGGGCCTCAGACTCCAACCAGTTTAATTAAAAGCAGATTCTTGTTGTTAAATGTTATTAAATTACATGGCTTGTTGGTGATCTGATTTTTCTTTTTTTCTAAGAACACTGTCAATGTTTTGTGATCCTGACCAGATCAATATTACTGAGACCTTCACCTTTATTTTCAGATATTGTATGATGGACACAGGTTGCTGGTCATGTGTTGCCTTGTTTTGTATCATTATTTCTGGGCTATTAAGGACAACATTATTAAGGGGCTTGAGTGTTAAATTGTAAGTCAATTAAAATTAAGGTGAAGAGTTAATTGGCAAAAACTGGTCACTAATTACGAAAAGAGTTGGAATGTAAACCTGCAGCCACATTAGTGCTGCAGGACTGAAGTTGGAGACGACTGCATTAGTAAATACATTCAGAAAATGTATAATAAGTCTAGTCTAGGCCTATTCAAATGCCCTTGGGTTGTGTATCAAATGCAGCTCTCACCAAAACGATACCAGATGTCCGAAATCGCAGCAAACTTGTCATTTTCCACACGTTCTGCACAGATGTCGTCAAAGCACAAATGCCACATGATAGTCTGATGGCAGTCACGGGACATCACATCTTTGATTGATTGTTGGTACAACAAATAGTTCTGAGCAGGCGTAAAGCACAGCAGCAACTGTGGTCATCGCTGCTCTTGTGAAAAGAATGGAGATAAATGTCATCAACTGAGATGGAGAGGCAAGTTTTTTTTGTACCACGTAAACGTCACTGACGGAATAAAACTGAATAATATAAAAAAAAAAAAAGCAGCAACCTTTTTATATTATATATATTTAGAAGTAGCCAAAATTTACATTGGGTGTTAGACTCAAATCAAATGTGTTTTTATAATAGTAATAACAGCAGCTCACTACTCAAAACGCGGAGTGCACGGTCTCGAACAGAAACCTTTTGGTTATAAGGCAGCAGTTCAAACCTCTGCACCATCCAAGAATACATATCAACTTTCTGTCGATTGTCATTTGAGCTTGGGTTTTTAACTTAACCTCAATTTGCATGTTTTTTTTTTTTTTTTAAATACACCTTTGGTTATATTCTTGAATAAAAGCACACGTTTGTTTGATATTTGGACTAAAGTCTTCACACATTATACACTTCACATCATTAGTATAACATTTAAAAAGTTTCTGCATTGTGTTCATTTCTTGCCTCACATTTCCTTTCATCCTATACTTACACAGATCGTTGTAGACACGGAACACACATATGAAATGCATGTATTCCAAATAACGATATTTTATTTACCCTATACAATTCCAGGCACTTTGCATACATAATAAAACTTGAGACTTATCCTGAGGGATAGCAAGCTGCTTTTACTTATCAACACATTTGCAAAACAAGACACTGATGAAGTGCCAAGGCATTTAAGGTGGCCCGGGATTGAGTTTTTTCTTAGGCTTCATGGATTCTAGTGTTAAAGGTATATTAGTTGTTTTACCCTGGTGCTCTGTGAGTGACAGAGGACAGTAAACGTTTTGTTAAAATGGTATCAAAAATGTTGCTTTGTTTGTTGTACTTGTCGTTTTGGTGTGCACACTATAAGTTCTGTTACTAATAAATTCAACGGGAGCTCATCAACAAAAACATGGAAAATAAGATTTAATAAAAAAAAAAACCCAGTAATTTAGAATTTCTTGACACCAAAAGACAGACCTTTAAATGTATTTATCTACTTTCATGCCATACGTGGTCCTTGCTCTTAAACATTTACTCGGGTAGGTTTTTTCAGGGGGCAGGGAAACCATTTCAACAGGAAAGGCTTTGTTGTGTATACAGTCATCCCTCACCTATTGTGGGGGTTATGTTCCAGCAAACCACCAATACCCCCCGCGAAAGTGAAAATCTGCAAAGTAAAAACCATATGTTTATATGGTTATTTTTATATATTTTAAGCCCTTATAAACTCTCCCACACTCTTATAAACATTTCCCGCACAGTTATACAGCATAAACCCTTTGTGTTCTTAGATACTAGGTAAGATTCATTGAAATTATGTATGTAAACACTGTATATACAGTAAAACCTAAATATTATAGATATCGAGCGTCTCCGATATCACATATGTTACATGTTACAGCCATTACGATACAGGCCACCAGCAATAAATACGTACAATGCAAGAAAAATTGTATACAGTAAAACGTGTGTACGGTGACACTAAACGTACGTACACGTACTAAGTACTGTATGTAGAAAATTGTTACTCACCAACAATGACACGATAACTTGGCCAATAACGATGAGTTTAATTTTACTGCACAACAAAGGAGAGTGTTACAGCTCTTCTAAAGGAGCCTCTTCAGGTGACTGTGTAGCACCACCGTTGTTCTTTCGGCAGTCTTCAATCCAAATCCCCAAAGCAGATTCCATCAAGACTACCTCCTTATTACGTCCACTTACAACTCATTTTGCGCCCTGGTTAAAGGACACTGCGGCTGTAGATCTTTTACTCCTTTTTAAATAAAAAAGAATCGTAGACTCATTGATGGCGTAATGGCGTCCCATAGTGGTGTAGCTGTTCCCTTCCTTCAACATATCCAAAACTTTTACCTTTTCGGCAATCGTTAGCATCTTCCATTGGCGCTTGGGCACAGCCCCTGAAGTAGTAGCAGGAGCTGATCGTTTTGGAGCCATAACAAAGGGCTTGACTATGCACAAAGATAAACACAAAAGTTAACTCTACACAGCGAAACACGTTGATGCTGAATGAGCGAGACGAGGCTTCCTGGTTAACGCAGCAGAATCGAATTCGGCGCTCCGTTGCTGAGCCAATCGGCACACAAGAACTTAACTCTGCTAACTTAGCTCTGATTGGTTAGCTTCTCGACCATCTGCCAATAGCGTCCCTTGTATGAAATCAACTGGGCAAACCAACTAAGGAAGCATGTACCAGAAGTAAAAAGACCCATTGTCCAAGCAGAAACCCGTGACGCAGCGAGAAATCTGCGTTATTTATATACTTGCTTACATATAAAATCCGCAATAGAGTAAAGCCGCGAAAGTCAAAGCGCGATATAGTGAGGGATTACTGTATGTGTATATGTATATATATAATAAAAATATCCCTTGTCTGTCATGACCACCCATTTAAATTTGGGGAGGATCTCCTATTTCAAAAGGATATCAAATGTTACTACGAACACTGTGCACTTTTTTGATTTTATGCACTTTGAGATGTGCCTGGGTCAGATGTGAGCAAAATGTTTATTTCAAAAGTGGGGAAAAAAGTATTGCTACTACATCAGATTCTGTTCATCTGGTTTTTTGTTTTTTTTTTTTTTTTTTGTACATTTTTGATGTGCCTGTGTCAGATGTGAGCAAATGTAAAAGGGAAACAATGAATAAACATTACTTGCTTTTAATTTATATTCATGTGTGTTGATTTAAAATTTGTCATTACTGGCTGCTTACCAGCTGGTGAAAATATCTGGCCCAGCTAAATTTCTTGGTTTGAAAATCTGGCCCAAATGAAATTGTAATTGAATAGCCCTAGTCTAGTTTCTCTTTCTGAATATTGCATTAGAATTTAAGCTGAGAATGTTCCATTAATGTGGTAGCTTAATCTTAAAAGAATTTTTAAATAGATTTACATCACAGATGTAATAATAATAATAATAATTCATTACATTTATATAGACCAAGTGGTCAGCCTGTATCAGGCTGTCTCTTAAATGAGAACTTGAAAGTTGCCACAGGGTGAGCGAAAAGGATCGAAAGAATCTGGAGGCTACCTGCATTTATCACCTGTGAATGTACAGTAAGAGACCTTCAGAATGTAAAGTGGGAAATTAATTTTCCCATAAGTAGTTGGGAGCACTGCGATCACCTCATCTTGTTGCACCTTACTGCAGGAACAGCTTTTCAGAAGATGAAACAAATACGTTGCAAGGATAAAAAGTAAGGTGAAAAGTGATCTGAACTAGCCTGTCTCCATAAATGTGTAATATTTGATTGTTTTAAATAAGTTGATTGAATTTGTACATGTCATGGTGAGTCTTGGCAGTTTAGGTACTGTGACATTTGTTTATTGTGGTGAGCCAGCTTAAATTTATTTCAGCTATTTTAATGCTGTATGTTTTTTTTAATCTGATAGTCAGATGGAGAGGAAAAGGTAGGAGGAGGAGTGTAAATGAGTGAATGAGCAATGCTGAAAGTCTTCACATTACAATTTAAACTAAAAATGTGTTACTCAGTCATTGAAATACTGACTCCAGACATACACCCAATAAGGTCACCCTGATTTTTATCCAGATGTGGTCTATACTAGGTTCTCACCATTGTTTTCTACAAAAGACAGGCAGCATACTGTATACTGTATGCTGACAGTAGGTGTTAGTCATCTCTTCGGAAAGTGTCATCACTACTTGTTATAATGTAGCTCTTTTGCAATATTTGTATTGCAAGGGTTGCTCCCAAGCGTCTTACCAATGGTAATCTTCTGCCAGCAGATCTTTGGTTTGTATCTTGGTTTCTAGTTCACAAACTGCACACTCCCAGTCACCTGTTGTTGGATCAGTACAAAAGCTTTGACTCAATATAGTTTTTGTACCTCTACAGGTGCCGAAGCACTACTAAAGCAATTAATGGATAAACCCTCCCTCCAAGATCCCCAGCACATCAAAGAGTTATGGGGATGAAAGGGGAAGGTTATGGTTGTTAGTCCACCATACAGTCTGAAGTGCATTGAAGTTTTGGGGTCATTTAGAGTTGAGTGTCGTACACTGATTCTACTGCATGCCACACTGCCTTGCTATCAGTAGTTTCCCTTTAGATTTTCTAGTGCAGGAATTCTTAAACATTTTAATCTGAGGACCCAAATAAGAAAATCAGTACTGTACTAGGACTCTAAGTGGATTATCATCATAATGGCAGAAAAGTCATAAGGAAACCAATAACTGGCCATATAATAAGTAAAATTGTTAGTTCATGTGAAAAATATAATTGAAAACAAAGAAAAGTGGAAAATAAACCTAAAAAAACACCACCAATCCCAGGCTGTTTAACCTGAGCAGGGTCACTGGCAGTTGGTGCATATTCCTGCAAGTACACGCCACAACGCAGGAACAACCCCTGAACTGGGAGCCAGACCTTCATGGGGTAAAAGCACACAGAAACGCGCACACACACACTAGGGCAAGTTTAGAATTGCCTAATCCAACTTTCTTGCATGTCTTTGAATTGAGGGAGGACACCAGAGCACCTGGAGGAAATACTCATGCACATTCCACATAGGGATCAGCTGTGGCTTGAACCTAAAACAATTGCATTCAAATCAGGAATAGATTCCTAAGGAATGCCACTTCTACTGGACTTGCTTAGTGTAAGATTTAGTAAAGCTAAATCTTACACTAAGCAATGTAAAGACATTCTTGGATTGCGGTAGCAAAGTTATGAGGATTTTTGAATATAGTATGAAAGGTCACTTTACCTAGTCGCCTGAACCATAATCCTGGATAAGGAATGAAGTACCGGTAGTTCCAAAATTGATGCAGAATTAATTGATTGTCTTAATATTTTTTAATAAGTTTGTTTAAAATTGACCCTACCCCTAACAATACATTTTTCTAAATGGGGTTTTAAATAGTTTAATAAACCCCAGTTCCATTTAATTCAATTAACTGAGTAAAAGAGAAAAAATGCTCTTATTTCTGAAATTTCTAAACACTATTTACTTTTGTATATGAGCTATGGAATAAATCTTGTTTAAGATTAAGACCAGCTTGCAACATTTAATACTGCATTGCCATTGAAACTGCATGTTGTACAACATTGCCACCATACTAATATATGTATGAATGACAAGATAGTGTTGGGACACCTTGAAGGTGAACCCCAAGAAAACAATGAGGGGGGAGGGGAGTTGGTACAAAAAACAGTTGGAAAAGCAGTAAGGTACTAGTGGTGTCCCTTAGGAAGCAAGACCGGAAGGGGTGGAACCAAAGGACTGTGACCTGGAAGTGATGTCATTGGGACTGCATTATCTTATCTGTAGGGGAGAAAGGACAACCAGCATTAGTTAACAGTGCCAACCTTTGACTCGGGTGGAATTACAATCGGATAAACTTGTGTCTCAAGTGCAAGTGTGAGACATGGTAAACCCCACTTGGTTGGGTGCACCAAGTTGTCATATACCCAAGAGAGCATCTGTATTGGCATGGAGAGAAACCATGGCTGGAGGTGTTAAAACCCCCTTGTGGATTTGACTCCTTGTGTATGTCCATATACTGTGTGGTCGATCACAAGAATGACCTCACGACTGAAAATTTAGTACCTCAGCTGTTGAATGACCCATTTAATCTCCCAACCTTCCTATTCCACTGCTGCTTTCCTGGTCTCTAGGTCCAGTAGCTTCCAGCTCAGGTACATTTTATGGGTGTTTGGCGCCATTGATGCATTGGCTCATCATGGAACCAAGACCTGTGTCTGAAGCATTGGTCTGGAGGGATGAAAGGGAGAGAAATGAGTCATTAGTATGGGTGCAGATGTGCGGGCCTGCTTAACTTTTTCAGGGTGGATGTCGACTTTTGAAATTCAGGGGTAGAGGATGGTAATCAGTGGTAAACTGACAAAACTTGCCATTGTGTTTTAGTTTGACTCTCTTTAAAGGCACAAGAGCTGTAAATATTTTAAGCTTCTCTGAACTCTCCATGCTTTTATTGCACACAACAAATTTGATAGTTTTGTGCCAAGTGGCCAGCAGAATGTCCATGTACTGTTGTCCTGACAGCTGGGACAAATCAAACACCTTGTGATGAAGAAACTACTTCAGGGCAGCAATCCGCATCATACATTTGATTGTAGTAAGTAACTGAGACATAGCAGCAAAGCTGGCTGTGTCTATAGTTGGCTGTATACTGAGATACAGTGGAACCTCGGTTTGCGAGCATAATTCGTTCTGGAAACGTGCTCATAGTCCAAAGCACTCGTATATCAAAGTGAATTTCCCCATAAGAAATAATGAAAACTCAGATGATTTGTTCCACAACCCAGAACTATTCATATAAAAATGATTAATACAAAATATAAAGTAAAAATACATAAAACAAATTAACCTGCACTTTACCTTTGAAAAGAATCATGGCTGGTGTGAGTTTCTAAACTCTTATGGGATTGCACCCAATGGGACGACACGTGGAAGAGTGTCCCAAAGCAATCGCAGTCTCCCAGCGCTGTAGCAGTTCGCCATAAAAGCGAATCCGAAAAGATCGCGGACATGCTATATGTGCCTGCCATCGATGGGTGATACAAGGAACATTATAAATGTGCAGGGCCCTGCCTGACTGCTGTGTCTGTGTATAAATAACCGCACTGTTGCTGTTTCAAGCTGAATAAAGCTGGTGTTGATAAAGTACTGAGACTCCGCTTTGTGTTTTAGGGTGCAAGACAGGGACTCGCACGTCACAGCACACACGCGCGTGAGCACATGCACACAGTCACAATACTAATGCTGTAGTAAACCGTATACGCTCGTACGGATGTTGACTATATGAGTGAGGCACGCCGACTCAGATGGAAAATAGGAGACGATTGCCCACAATCCTGCAGCGAGAGAGAGAAGAACCATCAGCTCATTTGTGATCACATGACACTCAGCAGACAAAGCGTATACATACTACTCGTACTGCAAGACCTCGCTCATTTATCAAGTCAAAATTTATTAAAAATTTTTGCTCGTCTTGCAAAACACTCATAAACCGAGTTACTCACAAACCAAGGTTCCACTGTACAAATTATATGTCACGCATTGAAAGGCTCAAACAGATATGACTTAACTTGTACCTCAGGTGTTAAATTTCCTTGCTTTAAAAGAAGGATTCTATATGTTTTTGGGTGTACCATGTCTCTTCACATGTCACATCCAAATGCCTGATGTTGGGTTAGTTTGGGGAGGCAAAAGAAAAGAGCAGACTTATTTTAATCTCAACTGCTCACTGTTAAATAATTTTATTGGTTGCAAGGCCTTTGGTCATCAAGCCAAAAATGTAATACTAAAGCAGAAACAGAATAAGTCTTGATTAATGGGTAAACTTAAACATTAAAGATGTTAAGCAATACTTTAAGAAAAAACAAAATGTTCTTGTCTTTAAAGGCCACAGATGTTCTGTGAATTCCAACACCTGTAAAAGTACCATTTTATTCGCAGCCTCTTGTATGCATCCAATACAAAAAGGCAATATAGTGAAGAATCCAAGCAAGTCTAAATTCTGGCAAACATTCAAGACAGGTTTAAAATGACAGATTTTCTTATGTTTCATATAAAAGTTAAATAGGCATCAAAGTTAATTGCCAAGAGTTCTAGAACTGATTAACAATATGCTAGAACCACAAATGTGGCACTGGAAAATATTGGATATAACTGGAGTTTAATCTTTGAACAGTTTAAGAAACAGAATAATGGCCCATAATGGCAAAGTGAAAGATTGGCAAATTTATTAAATCAAATGCTAAAATCTTTTATACAAGTATTCAGACACTTCTGTGGCACTCCAAATTGTTTTTAGATGCATACCGTTTAATTATCCTTGGTGTGTCTAGAACTTGATTGTAGTCCATTCGTGGCAAATTGAATTGATTGGAAATACACCTGTGTATATAAGAGCCCACATGTCGGGACATAAACCAAGCTATGACGTCAAGGCACTTTCTGTAGACCTCTATAATTAAATTCTGTTGAGGCATAGATACAGTAGATAGATTTTTATTAATCCCAAGGGGAAATTCACATACTCCAGCATAGATCAGGGCAAGGGTATAAAACCATTTCTAAGGCTTTCAGTTTTCCCAGGGGCCTAATGGTCTCAAATAATTGTGAATTGGAAGGGGTTTGAAATTATCAGGACTCTTCCTATGGTTGGCCATCAGGCCACACAGAGTAACAGTAGCAAAACTGAACTCTTTGCACAGAACTGTAATCACTGTCTGGCAAAGATCAGGCAGTGCTCATCACACACTTAAATATAATACCTACAGTGAGGTATGGTGGTAGCATAATCATGCTGTGGAGTTGACACTTGTCAGAATTGAAGTAAAGATGAATGCAGTCTTTGCCACCTCAGGCTGTTCTACAAAATACTGAGTTAAGTGTATGAATAAGTTTTTGAGAGATTTAAGTTTTTAATTAAACTTGCAAACATTTCTGAACATGTGTGTTCACTTTATCATAACTGGTTGAGTGTGGTTTGAGCAAAAATGGTCAATTTATCCATTTAGAATTATATGTACACCACCACAAATTGTGCAGGAAGTGAAGGAGTATGAATACCATCTGAAGCCACCACACATTAACAGGAAGTTGATGCACTGTACAACAAAGTAAGAGTTAGTAGCGCTTTTGGACATGCAATTAAGGAGTATAAAGAAATAGCTCATTGAAAGAATAAAATAGGTCAGTGTAAAGAAAATTGTATAGGCTCATTGTAAGGTACATATTCCAGCTCAAATCTCTGAATTTCAAAGATTCTCGGAGGTTTACCAAGATTTTTTTGTACCAAGTGCCATTCACTGTTTGAAAAGTGCTTGCCCAGACTTCTATCCAGTGGAATTCTAGGAAACTCTATAATAAAGCTTTCAACTTGGTTAGTGCCATTATTGTTTGAAATATTTACAGTAATCCCTCGCTATATCCCGCTTCGACTTTCGCGGCTTCACTCTATTGCGGATTTTATATGTAAGCATATTTAAATATATATCGCAGATTTTTTGCTGGTCCGTGGGTTTCAGTGGGCAATGGGTCTTTTAATTTCTGGTACATGCTTCCTCAGTTAGTTTGCCCAGTTGATTTCATGCAAAGGACGCTATTGGCAGATGACTGAGAAGCTACCCAACCAGAGTGCGTATTACGTATTTAATAAAACTCCTCAAATATATTGTGAGCACGGGGGCTGTTCGCACCCCTAGAGGATACAGCCGCTCCTCAACAAAACACTGAAAGATTACCTTCACATTGCTTCCTTCCTTGCTGGGCTTACATGTGGCTGCTTTGTCAAGCGATATGCTTCCCGCACGGTGTTTCGCATACTTAAAAGATCAAACCGCACGAATTGATTTTTGATTGTTTGCTTTTCTCTCTCTCTCGCTCTGATATTCTCTGCTCCTGACGGAGGGGGTGTGAGCAGGGGGGCTGTTCGCACCCCTAGACTATATGGGCACTCGTCTGAAAATGCTGAAAGATTATCTTCACATTGCTCCCTTCCGTGCAGCTTCTTTGTCAAGCTACATGCTTCCCGCACGGTGCTTCACATACTTAAAAGCTTGAACGGCACATATTGATTTTTGATTGTTTGTTTGTTTTTCTCTCTCTCTCACTCTCTGACATTCTCTGCTCCTGACAGAGGTAGGGAGTATGAGCAGAGGGGCTGTTCGCACACTGGCCTAGAGGATACGAACGCTCCTCTAAAAAATGCTGAAAGACTACCTTCACATTGCTCCCTTCCTTGCAGCTGCTTTGTCCGGTGGTGCTTCACATAATTAAAAGCCAAACAGCTCTATTGATTTTTGATTGTTTGCTTTTCTCTCTCTCTCTCTCTCTCTCTGACATTCTCTGCTCCTGACGCGCACTCCTTTGAAGAGGAAGATGTGTTTGCATTCTTTTAATTGTGAGACGGAACTGTCATATCTGTCTTGTCATGGAGCACAGTTTAAACTTTTGAAAAAGAGACAAATGTTTGTTTGCAGTGTTTGAATAAAGTTTCTGTCTCTCTACAACCTCCTGTGTTTCTGTGCAAATCTGTGACCCAAGCATGACAATATAAAAATAACCATATAAACATATGGTTTCTACTTCGCGTATTTTCACCTTTTGTGAGGGGTTCTGGAATGCAACCCCCGCGATCGAGGAGGGATTACTGTATTCAAGCTAAAGGAAAAAAGTAATTCTGCTAAAGCCATTAGCCATGCATCAACAGCTGTCTTTCAAAGACAAATTACGACTTGCTACAATATTTCTCATACACCTGTTTCACTCATGAATAATTTGATATTGGTGAAAATTTTAGCCAATCAAATTCGTTTAAAGATGAATAATAACTTTATGAAATTTAGCCTCAATTATAACATTTATCTGGAACTCTATAACCATGCTTTTAAAAGGCGACTCCATAGAGATTTAAAGGAAAAGGCAGTATGATGCTGCCTAACATTCAGTTGTAGCGTGCTATAGATACAAGTATTTGTACAATAAAATATGGGAAACAGGTGTAGATTTGAGGACTTCTATTTGATTAGCAAAGAAAAATGTCTGTTTTAAATCTCTCTGCTCTGTTCTATACTTCAGTAAGGCTAATTATCATCAGTATACCAGCAACCCGTGTTTCTGCCTATTCTAAAGAATGGAAATCGTGTATGGCACATTTTCAAGATGGCAGCCTTGAATCCTTAGCCAAGGATTATAATATGTTATCTCTAAAATTTTTCTTTTGAAATATTAATCTCCAAATTCTTGTTGTGACACGCTTTAATTTTTACATAATATAAAAACTTTGTTGAAAGCAACTTGCCTAATTCCCCTTATCTTACACGTATCTATCCCAGAGGTGATACTGGCAAGGGTAGACAATGATGCAGACGGCATCTCCAAACTACGTTATATCCAGAAATTTCCAGAAACCTAGATCTTTTCTCCTTAAGATTATTAAAGGTTATTTAAAACTTTAGGAAAAAACCACTTGTAGAATATCTTGGGTAATAACCTTAAGTGTAAAATTACTCCTATTGCCTTATTTGTAACATTTTTAATAATACCTAATGGGATACAAATGTGTTATTTTAAAATTGGTTGTAATATTCTATACTATGCTACTTGTTCAATGACTTGACTTTGCTCAACTGGAAGGTTTCGGTCCATCCCCAATAACTTTGTGAAAATGCAGTGTTGTAAATTATCTCAAATTGGACAAGAATCTATATCTTTCTTTATAAAATCTTATTTTTATAAACTTGTAAATATAATTTAAGTAAACATGCTGAGACATTGCTCATTTTTTGTTTTACATGCTGTTTTATATTTATATAAGGGACCATTTGTTTTAGTCATACTGCTTTTTTGGGTGTAGGCTGAATAAACAATCCAAAAACTGCACAAACATACCATATTACTTGATGTTTTCACTTGGTGCATTGATTTGTGTTCTCATATAGGATGTTTCCCAGTAAAAATATTAAAACGTATTCAATCACAAAATAAAGAAAATGTTAAATGTGTGTATTCTTAGATTGTTTTAGAGTTTCATTTAATCCAGGCATGTCCAAAGTCTGGCCCGCGGGCCAATCATGGCCCACGATCGGATTTTATATGGCCTGCCCCTTTTTCTCAGAATGTTATTTTTGGCCCACATGCACGAACAGAATACAGTAATCCCTCGCTACTTCGCGGTTCACTTTTCGTGGATTCACAACTTCGCGGGTTTCTAAATATAAGTGATTGCCCGCCTATCGCGGAAATTATGTTCCAGACCCATCAGCAACAGGAGAAAATCCGCGATATAGAAAGACCATATAAATAAACATTTTTATAGTTTAAGCCTTAAAATACCTACATGCTTTAAACACATGTAAACTTATAAAACACACTTTGTTAACACATATGATATGTGGATGTCGGGCTAAGGATATGAGTAACATCTCACTATTATAAAACATTTTAACTTCACGCAAGACGAGAGTGAGACAGGAAAATAGGTTCTGTACAGGCTTTTAAATTATTGACACGCAGAGCGACAAGCAGCACAAAGCCAGCACAAAGTCCACTTCTCCTTAGCGTTCATTCAGCTCCCCACCCCCTTGACAATGTGAAGTGGCAGGAGCGTACTGCGCCTCCATGGAGCGGGGTTTGAGCGAACATGCGTTCAGCCCTCACACACCCCCACTCCTCCTCCTCCTTCCGAACGCGCAGAGCAACAAGCAGGCATTTTGGCAGAAGCAGCACAAAGTCCATTTCTGCTCAGCGTGAGTTCAGCTGCCCCCCTTCACAAAGCGAGTGCAGACACATCGATGTCTGATCGCTGTGTGCAGTGTTGGTCTGCGGTGTTTAAGAATGTAGAAAGTGTTTAAGAGCATAGGAAGTGTTTATAAGAGAGTGAGAAAGGTTTATAAGAGTGTGGGAAGGGTTTATAAAGCCTTAAAATATGTATAAATAATAAAATAAATATAGATCCCTACTTTGCAGATTTTCACCTATCGTGGGGGGGCTCTGGAACGTAACCCCCGCGATAGGTGAGGGATGACTGTAAATAAATCCTATCAATTCAACATGCAGTTTCTCTTTTGAACTCAAGGTGGATGCACTTTATAACAGTCTGCCAACTGGCATAAAACCACAAACAGAAAAAGTTTGAATGATGGACCAATCACAGCTCTCACTGGACGCACGATGTTGTGGGGCTTGGGTGGGTTTAAGGCAGAGGATTCTGCAGGTGTACACTGCCAATTTGAAGGTACACTGTATGGCTGTGTAAAATTTGCTGTGACCCTACAACTGTCATGGCTACAGCAAGTTAAACAAAAAAAAAAAAAAAAAAAGTTAATGAAGGACGGCGCTTCCAGGCAAGGTGGAAGTTACAATATTTTTTCACTGATAACCAAAACAACTGTGTCTGACTAATTTGCCACGAGACTGTTGCTTTGTATAAGGAATATAATGTGAAGAGACACGACGAGACAAAACATGCTAGTACATATGACAAGCTATCAGAGATTGACCGTGCTGAAAAAGTGAAGCAAGTCGAGAAGAGCTTAGCCGCCCAGCAGCGGTTCTTTATGCGGGCCATGACTCAAATGCAAACATCACCAAAGCTAGCTATGAAGTGGCTATGTTAATTGCTAAACATGGAAAACCTTTTACAGTAGGCGAGTTTGTTAGACTGTGTCATGAAAATAGAATATATTTGCCCCAAAAACAAAGACTTTGCCAACGTTTGCCTTGCTCGTTATAGTGTGGCACGGAGAATTGAAGAGCTGTCATCAGATGTTAGAAGACAACTGGGAGACAACAAATTTAGATTTTTTTTTTCTTTAGCCTGCGATGAAAGCACAGATGCATCAGACACTGCTCAATTACTGATTTTTTTTTTTTGAGAGGTATTGATGATGACATAAACATAACAGAAGAGATGCTGGACCTCAAAAGGCCAAACAAGGAACTGATTTATTCCATGTTGTTTGTTCAGCTGTTGATGACATGATGCTACCATGGAGCAGGCTTAGTGGGATTATTACAGATGGTGCACCTGCCATGGCTGGTAAACTAAGTGGATTGTCCACACTTCTCTGTAACAAAGTCAGTGGCGAAGGAGGTGACGCTGTTAAACTCCATTGCATCATTCATCAGCAGGTTCTTTGCGCCAAACATCTAAGATTTGATCATGTCATGAATCCAGTGGTAAAGGCAATTTCATCCATTCTAAAGCTCTATACCATCACTAGTTCCAGCAGTTCCTTCTTGACATCCAGGCTGAATATGGAGATGTAATATATCATGACGATGTGAGGTGGCTCAGCAGGGGATCAGCACTGCAGCGATTTTTCTCTCTTAAAAGGGAAATTGGACAGTATTTGGCAGAAAAGAAACAGCCAATGCAAGGACTGTCGGCTACTAAGTGGATAGCAGGCTTTGCCTTTTTGGTTGACATAACAAAGCATCTGAATGCACTGAATGTTAGCCTTCAAGGACAAACCGCAGTAGTGAGCCAACTATATTCACACATAAAGGCCTTTAAAATGAAACTGCAACTTTTCCAGAGACACTTGTCACAAACTGAGCCCTGCACCACACATTTCCCAGCTTTGGGGGATCTCATGGTTGGTAATATGGGTGTGTAAACAAAGAGGTATCCAGTAATCATCGCATCTCTTGCTAGCGAATTCAACGACCGCTTTCGAGATTTTGCCACAATTGAAAAAGACTTGCTATTCTCTTCTCCCTTCAGCGTGGACCCTGATGAGGCTCCAGCTCACCTACAGCTAGAGCTGATTGAGCTTCAGTGTGACGATTAGCATAGCTGACAGCAGCAGCTCTCTCTCATGCCTTTTTACCGGCAGCTGGATAAAGGCAAGTTTCCAGAAATGCGAACATTTGCAAAGAAAATGTTGAGCTTGTTTGGCTCAACATATTTGTGTGAGCAGACTTTCTCTGTTTTGAACTTAAACAAGAACTGCTTGAGATCAAGACTTCGTGACTCCCACCTACGTGACATTTTACACACGTCTACTACCAGACCTGGCCTGTGTACTGAAATCCAGATCTATTTCGCCCTTCACATTAGTGTCAGTAGTTTACATGTTGCTCTTTTATCAGATTTAGACACAGCTGTATTATAGAGTTTCTGAATGTTTTCAATTTCTGCTAGAAATTCAGGTAACTTGTATGCTGTGATCTGTATATCTAAATGCTTAAATTTGCATTTTTTTTTCTTTTACTGTGTGAAAATGACAACATTAAATAACAGAATATTCATATGCTGCTTTTATTGTTTAAAATGTCATCAGGGGCTGTTGGCCCTCGGGCACTTTTACATTATCAAATCTGGCCCTCCTTGAAAAAAGTTTGGATACCCCTGATGTAATCCTAAAACCCAACCTGAATTTGCATGCCCTGCCCCAAGGTATTTTATAAAATTCACCAATTTCTTGTTGCATGGAAGGGGATCCATCGTAAAAATGCTACTGTGAATTTCTTTAGGTATGTTAATTTTAATAATAAACTGAAATAATTCTTCAATAATCTTTTGTTTTTATATAAAACTGTCTGAATATTAGCTATTTTTATATTTTGGTTATTGTGAATCAAGCATTTTTTTTCTTGGCGTACGGGTCCTTTATCTCCTTGAACTATAAGAATTGGTTGTCATCCGTGCACTCACTCATTTATCAACTGCTGTTAATGTTCAACCTCTTAGGGTTTCTGGAATTACATATTTGGGTAATTATAGTACATTACCATGATGTCTTCCTATTTTTTTTTTTTATTTATTTATTAAATGGCTGCATGATTAATTTTGGTGTTGGTGGTGGGTTTCATAACCTCAAATGTCAAGGCTTTCTCTTTGCAGATTTGGATTTAATTTTTTTTTTTTTATGCCATATATTCATTATCGGATGAAGGTTCCAAAAGGTGGTGCTACATTTGTAATGGGTGTTGTGTATAAAGTAGCATTTATCCAGTTATGGAAGAGAGAAAACCCTTTTCAGTAACTTATGTCCTCACATGGAGGAATCCATAGTAGTCTTTTTCAGAATTCAGATGGGTTTGCTTTTCCAATATTTATATAAAAAAAACATTTTTTTGAATTTTTCCTTATTCCAGTTTGTCAGTCACATTGTCAGCATCTTTGGATGCAAGTAAGAGGTCACCTGGTGAACGAATACACCATTACACACCTTAACTCTACACATGCTTGTTGTATTCATCTGTGTATGCTGTCCTTAATCACTGAAATAGCTGTTTTCCTGAAAATGTCAATGAAATGCTTTAATCTTAGTTCTTTGTCAGGTCAACAGTAATAGCTAGCTATTAGCTATACCCGACTCCTGTCCAATTCCAGACCCTCTCTGTTGACTACCAACCTTTGAATTGTCATCTTTTTGTTCCAGTCAACTCAAATGCTGTCTTTATCTTCTCAATTTTGCAAACCATCCACTGAATGCAACAGTTGCTGGGAACAACCATATCTGCCAGCCTTTCCTGCTGCTGTCTTGTAGCAATTTTCAAAGTCCTCCATGTGTCGTTCTGCGGCACAGTTCTGTAAATACTGTTGGCCTCAGAGAACCACCCCACCCTGGTGTTAGTACTGTTTTGAGTACTCTATTAGTTTAGGAAGTACAGCCCGTATCTTTCAGGATGAATGTATGCCCCACAGTAGAGCTTTATGCCAAATTATTTTTCTTTGACTTTGTACACTTCTCAGCTTTCTTAACAATTATTTCCAAGCTCTTATCATGGTACAATGTGTACTTCCCTGGGATTGTGCTATTCTGCACCCAAACCGGATTTGTGATGGTACTTTTTGACTCTAGCCCCTGGCCCCCAAACACCACCTAGTTACCTTGCTTCCTGCTTCAATATGTAAGTATTATATGTTAGTAAGTTCATGCATTTTATAATGTTCTCTGCTTAAGTAAGTCTGCAGCAGCCCATTTGTGATCAGCCTAGGCCCTCCTTGATCTGATGACATTCCTCTGGCTAGACTAAAGCACATCACCACACTTTATTTTACTACTTTAAAAACACCTTGACATTAAAAGGCGTTTCAGCTGTTCTAATGTGAAGCCTAATCTCTTCTACATCAACCACTGTCGTATGTACTTCATACTCTAGATAACCAAAGACGTCCATGCAGCCGCTCATGTTAGTAAATCAAGGATCAAAATTTTTTTTTTGGGACGATTCAGTTCATCTGTCATCTGCCATTTTATATTTTTGCCATTGTCTTTAAAATGTTTAAGGATAAGCTAGGGGAGTTGACCATTAGGGACTGCCCATTATGGCAGCAGAATATGGGGCTTTGTAGTCAAGTGTGAGTAATAAATTTAAATCTGTTTCAAATAGTAATAGCCATTAGTAACATTAATCATGGTCATATTTTTAAATTTAACAGTGTCATGATGGTAAAATGTATTAATTTCAATCAAAAACTTGATTTTTTTTTTTTTTGTCCTGGCTTTTGTGCATACGGGTGGTGATACCTGTTTTATTATGGTGTAGAAAAGCATTGCTTTCATTATTTGTAAAGTTCAAGTAATTTATAAACATGTAAATTGTTTGGATGTGAATTTTATACTTTAGTGCCTTATGATGAGCCTGCACTTTAGAGGCTGCTTTTTTGCCTAATGTTGTCCGAAGTACGAAACCTACCCATTTTCTTGGGTTTTGAGACAACTAAGTGGTGTTTAAGGAATTTAATCTGGTAAAGTATAGCGCTATACGAAAGCAGGATTTTACAACTGCTGGAGGGACTCATGTTTAGCGAATATTAATATAAAGAAAAATTATTCGCAAGCAACTTACCAGAGGCCTTTTTTTGTGTATTTGTATATAGGAGTATGTGATTGTGTCTTGCTGTTTTAAGTTCAGCTGTTAAAAACTGCTTGTTACTGTCAAAACGCATTTCAGTAATTTCTCTGTAAACTCAATTATACTGCTGTGGTGTTCGTAGGTTACATTTGAACAGAACACATGACACAAGGAATTGGCAGAAACATAACTGTTGGCTATGAAATGCCAACTGGTGCAACTTTAAAGGGGAAAAAATTAGTTTTGGGCAGTCACAGTATAGCTCTAGAAATCATAAGTGGATCCTTGACCAAGTATGCCCTCTTTATCTCTCCCTCTTTTTGGCTTTAGTTTTCTTCATTCCCTCATTCTGCTGAGCTGCTTCTTCAGTGCCCATGATTAGCATTCCTTTTCCCTTTGTTTTGCTGCCTATGGTTGTCTTATGGCCATATTTTAAGTCTTTGTTAACTTGCCCTACCACTCAAGTTACCCTTTACTTCTGTACCAGAGATCTATAAATTGTTTACTTTCTGGTTAGGTGTTCCAGACGGAGACATCCATTACTTTTACTGGTCTTCATGTAGTTGCTTTTCTTTGTCTTGAGAGGGTTTATTCTTTGATTCCTAACTGGGTCCTTTGGTTAGTATCATCTGACTTCATGTATCAGGAGTAGTGTGCCAGCTGGGAAATAGATTCTTTCTGACAGGAGCTCTCCATCTCACCAGCTGCTGCTTCATCCACTTTTATATGGGAGGACTTTGCTTTATTTATCCTGAATCCTTTGTTTTCACACATCTTGGAACAATCATGCATTGTTTGAAATGCCACCAGAGTTAAGGTTGTGCTTGCTATCTATCTCATGGTCTACTTTCTACTGTTGCCATTGTATCCTTTGAATATTGAATCTTTACGGAGTTCCTCACAAATATGCTGAGAGTCTGGAGGTGTTTTCAACATCTGGTTTTGTAACATCAAGAGGGCTGTTGTACTCCCATGTCATTTTTATGGTGTCACCTGTCTTCCTCATTTGCTTTCTTTAATGATGCATTCCTATCAATTGACATTGTTTAACTCAAACCCAAAAGCTTTAACACTAGAATTACCAGAGCCTGCGAAAAAACTCGTAGATCCAGCCCACCTTAAATCCCATCACACCTCTCCGTCAGCGTCTTTTGTCCTGTAAATGTGCCGATAAAGACAAGCAGCCTGCTATTCCATCCCCCCACCGCCACAGAACGTGCACAAAGTTCTCCCAGCTCATGCCTTGATTATCTGGAAGTGAACTGCTGGAGTTTTAGAGTGGAAAAAATATTATTTGGAATAAATGCGTTTCATGTGTGTTCCGTTTCTACAATAATCTGTGTAAACACATTGTTAAAACAGAAACGTTTTTCATATTTTAGTCGTAAATGACAATGTTGGCATAAACTATATAATGTGTGAAGCCTGAAGCCCAAAGATCAAATAAACACTTTCACAAAAGGTTCAAAGACGATACAACCGCTTCCGTGGCGTAGTGGTAAGATTTGCATTTACATGTTGTCATTTTTTACTGAAATATGAAAAACGTTTGTTTTAACGATTTGTTTATATGGATTATTGTAGAAACAGAACACACATAAAATGCATGTGCTCCAGATAACAATATTATTTCCACTCTAAAACTCCAGCACTTCACTCCCAGATAATGAAGGCTGGAAGAGGGAGAACTTTGTGGCGTTCTGCAGCCGTGGGGGGATGGAATAGTAGGCTGCTTGCGGCTTGTCTTGATGGGCATATTTACAAGACAAAAGACGCTAACGGAGAAGTGCAAAGGGACTTAAGGTGGGCCAGATTTAAGCTTTTTTCGTAGGCTTTGGTAATTCTAGTGTTAAAGCTAGCTTCATTGATTTGAAAGAGATTTCCAGCGTGTGCACGAGTAGCAAAGAGCAAACAACCCCTCAAATGGCATCAACATCTGGCGAATGAGCAAAGTAAAATACTCTGTGGATGACATTTTGCATATCATATTGCTGAGTCTGACTGAGTTGTTGGATTTTGATGTAAGTGATCTGGAGATCGAAAACAAAATTGAGGGGCCAACATCAGCTGATCGTACTGCTGAACATGTCCATGTAGCTAAAGCACCTATGCCAACTTTCACCTGGGAGGACTGCCTCTTACGATAAGAGATATAAGCCAGATTGCGTCACACTGTGACTGCTACTGCTGCGCAAAGACAGCCAGGTAGCTGGCCCATTGTGTATTCCTGCTAGGCATTGAGCTGATCCTGTGTAGCCGCTGCCCCCAGAGGCGCCGAACAGGCGCTGACAGCAGCCACGGCATGCAGCAAAGGACATATTATATTGATTTATGTGTGAAACCATTGCTCTGTGTACTTTTCAGAAAGCTGGAAAAAATATTCAGCCCTCAAAGAGTTAAGGTCACGAAATGTAGCATCTGTATTTTAATCCAATATTACTGTACTGGGAGCCCGCTTCTTTGTTAAATTAATCAAGGGCATTGGTCTTTTCATGGGGCACAAACTGTCAGAATTCCCACACTAACCCCAAGAAAGCTTGAACCTGCTGCTTGGTTTGTGGCTGGGGCCAATGCAATGTAGCAGTGATGTTGGAGCCCCATGCAAACCAAATATGCCAGTACCCTTTTGTCTTGTCAAGTACTATCAAGAAATATGATCCTGATTTTCATGAGCTGTTTAAGGAGCTCATCCACTCACGACATTGAGTAAACATGAAATCGGGAGGCTTGATTAAGCTGACGGGATTGGAGACCAAAATGATAGGATTAGGTAAAGTACTAAAACTTCCCCAATAACACCTATTTATTTAATCTCAAGCTCCACTTCCACTGTTTTTGGCTCTGGGAGTCGGTATGGGCGTTTCCAGACAGCCACTCCTGGGTCAGTAACAATGTCATGGTCAGTCAGAGAGGTCCTGACTGGATTTCATCCACTACCCACCGGATGGAGTGGATGGCTGCTTAGAGCTCCAGTCATTGCTGAGACACCAGATTAGGTCCAAAGTTTGAGTCCCAGTGGATAAAGGGGGAAGTGTACTGTACATGTCCGGAGTAAGGATCTGGTTCCTTTTCCCTCCATGGTTTAGGCAAATTGATGTGATAAACGCGCTTGGGAGGCCAACAATGATTTTCACCAAATAGTCTACCTATCCTTTCCTAACATTTATCTCATAGGATCCTTGCCAATGGGATAATTTGGAATGAATGAGAACCATGAGTCGATCCCCAGAATGGAACTCATGGAGGGTCGAGCCTCAGTTATAAAGACAGTCCTGTACTGTTTGGGCACTCTCCATGTTTTCTTTTAAGATAGGTTGAATTTTTGCAAATATGTAGGGTAACTGATATATTCAAGGATGTTAGTTAAAGAAGGTGGACCACCAATCCAGCCTTCCTTCAGGATGTCCAATAAGCTACAAGATTGTCATCCATGTAATAATTTAAAAGTGTGAAAACCCTGTTGAGGCTTATGGGACTTCCCGATAGCCAAAAGGTACAAAGAGAAGTAACTGATCCCAGTTTCTTCCATCCTCGCTGACTACCTTGTATAGTAACTGTTTGAGCTTTTGATTAAACCTCTCAATTAGACCAACAGTTTGAGGATGGTATACTGAGGTCTTTAATCTGGAGTAACTTGTCAATTCCCTGAAAGTGTAGTGGGGTAGATGGATGGAAGAGGGCTTCTGTGAGGTTGGTGGTTTAAATCCAGATTTAAATCCAAATGTAAAATTCTAGGGTGTTAATAGTCCAATCCATATACTGTATACAGGTAAACTGTTCAAGTCTTAGATATTCAACGCAATCTTAAACAGCATCAGCAGGTCTGAAAAACTATCCAAACAAACCCAAAGAGCAGTGGCAGAAAGACCTGCAATAGCCCTTATTAATCTTCAATATGCACTTTAATCATGTCTGAATTGTTTGATTTGTAATTTTAAACTGTTGGGCAGTGTTTGCCCCAAACACACACTATATATATATATATATATATATATATATATATAATTGTGTGTGTGTGTGTGTGTATATATATATATATATATATATATATCTATACTAATTAATAAAAGGCAAAGCCCTCACTGACTGACTCACTCACTCATCACTAATTGTCCAACTTCCCGTGTAGGTGGAAGGCTAAAATTTGGCAGGCTGATTCCTTACAGCTTACTTACAAAAGTTAGGCAGGTTTCATTTCGAAATTCAACGCGTAATGGTCATAACTGGAACCTCATTTTTGACAATATACTGTAATGGACGGCAGCTTGATGGCCGTGGGAGGCGGAGTTGAGTGTCACGTCATCACGCCTCCCACGTAATCACGTGAAAAGACTGTGAACTGAGTAAGGAGAAATGAAGGAAGAGCCGCAAACAGCGAAGAACAAAAAATTAATTAAACAATTGAGAAGGGAGCGAGTGAAGCATACAAGCATCTTCATAAGGGAAACAAAGCACGGTGTAAAACGTAAGTTTAAATTAAGTTTATTGAAACGCTCCCGTTAAGGATTGCAATAACATATTCACGAGATAAAAGAACTCAGTAGGGAGAAATGAAGGAAGAGCCGCAAACAGCGAAGAACAAAAAATTCATTAAACAATTGAGAAGGGAGTGAAACAATAAGAAGCCAGCGAGTGAAGCATACAAGCATGTTTATAAGGGAAACAAAGCACGGTGTAAAACGTAAGTTTAAATTAAGTTTATAGAAACGCTCCCGCTGCGGATTGCAATAACATATTCGCGAGATAAAAGTTTGAGAAGACACGAGGTATAAACGAACCACACGCCGTAGCGCAACATTAGGGGCAACAGTTTCAACCATTCTATGATCTGCTTCTCGCAACTGAAAGACGGCACATGGCGGATGTTAGCCGACTTGCTGACCGCAACGTTAGGGGCTTCAACTCTGGCGCTGACGATAGAGATTAGATTCCCGAGAGGGGATGAAGTGAGTGTGTATGCCTGATGAGCCCAGAATTAGAGAGAAACACATGTCGCATACTCTTTGCATTATTTGAAAGTAAACTATTAAAACCATTCTATGATCAGTTTCTGGGAACAGAAAGAGGGCACGTGGCGGATGTAACGCGACTTCCTCACCAACCACAAGCGTTACCTGGCAGGTAACCACCCATACAGTCAGATTGTGATTCAGAAAACGAATGCCATGAATGTAATTACCACGATCTACATACTGTCAAATAAACGAAACACACGCCGTAGCGCGACAGCTGTGAAAAGCGAGGTTCACAAAAAAACAGATCCTTAACAAATTGTTATTGGTATACTGTATTTTCGATCCGTTTAAAAAGGTTTTCTTTTCTTAAATTAAAAGCAGTACTTCGCCGCAACGAAGCGCGAGAATTTGGCTATATATATCTGCTTCTCACACTTAAAAGAGGGCACGTGGCGGATTTTAGACGACTTCATGACCAAACATTACTGTTACCTGCCAGGTTGGGTTACCACTTTTAATACAAAAAAATAAGAGACGCATACTGCAGCGGGTGCCACATCCCAGTGCCAACACTTTGCAGACTGTACTTAAAAGACCCGCCCTCCTCACTGGACAGTTAAAAAGACCAATCAAACTAACGATGACGTCAAGTATTACCCAATCAAAAGTAGGAAAGGAGGCATCTTCATAAAATGCGTGTGGGATGATTTGCATGAGACGCTGCTTTAAAAAAAAAAATGATAAAAAAAATACGGGATAAATCCCGTCCCGTATTGATTCAAAACGGGACGCGCAATTTCATTCTCAAATACGGGACGATTCCGTATTTTAAAGGACGGGTGGCAACCCTACAGTGCCTGGTAACCACCCATACAATCAGATTGTGATTCAGACTAGGAATGCAATGAATGTAATTACCCCGATCTACATACAAGGCGAAAGTCTTGCAACATTCAAAGATGATGGTTTGGGATAAGTACACCATAGAACATTAAAGAGCTTATGAAGCCTTGAACCAAAAAAAGCAAGATCTCAGAGATCGTAAAAAAAAAAAAAAAAAAAAAGGAGGTAATGTCGTTTTACTCGCTGTAGATTTTAGTCAAACATTACCAGTTATTCCACAAGGGAGACCAGCAGATGAACTCAACGCGTGTTTAAAATCCATGCTTCTCCCACGCTCGGTTATATGTCGCGTGTTCTCGGGTAGGTACACCAAAAAATTTATACATTTAGGCATGTTATGGGCAAACAAAAAATGAGGTATACCCGAAGGCACTGCAGTAGTACTGAATGTAACTTTACTTCTTAAATGTTAATGTTTTACTGTTTAATAATTTATACGCTTCTTATATGTTCAAATTCTTTTATCAAAATACCAGTGACAGCGCAATGCACGATAACATGGAGTGAATACACCATACGCATCCGCCCACGGACGCCCTGGTGTGCGCAAATAGGAGTTGATTCTACAATAAAATAAAGATAAAAACCCAGGATTGTTTCCTGCCTTGTGCCCTGTGTTGGCTGGGATTGGCTCCAGCAGACCAT
>NC_041400.2:87012173-87014673 GCF_900747795.2 Erpetoichthys calabaricus | reverse complement strand
AGTTTACTGTCAAATTAATGCAAAGGGTACGCGACACGTGTTTCGCCCTCATTTTGGGCTCATCAGGCGTACACACTGCACTGCACTCCCTCTCGGGAATCGAACCTCGGACGTCGGCGCCAGAGGCGATGCGTTACCTGGTAGGTAACCACCCATACAATCAGATTGTGACACACACTACTACGAATGCCGTGAATATATATATATATATATATATATATATACATATATATATATATATATATATCTATACATATTAATAAAAGGCAAAGCCCTCACTGACTCACTGACTGACTGATTGACTGACTGACTGACTGACTCACTCATCACTAATTCTCCAACTTCCCGTGTAGTTGGAAGGCTGAAATTTGGCAGGCTCATTCCTTACAGCTTACTTACAAAAGTTAGGCAGGTTTCATTTCGAAATTCTACGCGTAATGGTCATAACTGGAACATATTTTTTGTCCATATACTGTAATGGAGGAGGTGGAGTCACGTATCGCATCATCACGCCTCCTACGTAATCACGTGAACTAAAAACAAGGAAGAGATATACAGCACGAGTCAAACGCGGGAAGAAAGGTAAATGACGTTAATTTTTGACTGTCTTTTAATACTGTGTAAGCATACATATTAACACGTGCAATTAAACGTGTGCATTTACGGGGTGATTTCTCAGGCTTAAAAGCTCGCCTTTTATCAAACGCGGGAACATAGGTAACTGACGTTGTTCACTGTCTTTTAATACTGTGTAACCATACATATTAACACATGTGCAATTCAACGTGTGCATTTACGGGGTGATTTCTCAGGCTTAAAAGCTCGCCTTTTACTAAAAAGGTAAATGCAAAACTATTTTCAATCAGTTTATTGACACGCTCCCGTTAAGGATTGCAATAACATATTCGCGAGATAAAAGAACGAAGTAGGGGGAAATGAAGGAAGAGCCACGAACAGCGAAGAGCAAAAAATTAATTAAACAATTGAGAAGGGAGCGAGTGAAGCATACAAGCATGTTCATAAGGGAAACAAAGCACGGTGTAAAACGTAAGTTTAAATTAAGTTTATAGAAACGCTCCCGCTGCGGATTGCAATAACATATTCGCGAGATAAAAGTTTAATGAGAAGACACGAGGTATAAACGAACCACACGCCGTGGCGCAACGTTAGGGGCAACAGTTTCAACCATTCTATGATCTGCTTCTCGCAACTGAAAGACGGCACATGGCGGATGTTAGCCGACTTGCTGACCGCAACGTTAGGGGCTTCAACTCTGGCGCTGACGCCACATCTCAGTGCCAACAGTTTGCAGACTCTACTTAAAAGACCCGCCCTCCACACTGGACAGTTAAAAAAGACCAATCAAACTAACGATGACATCAAGTATTACCCAATCAAAAGTAGGAAAGGAGGCATCTTCATAAAATGCGTGTGGGATGATTTGCATGAGACGCTGCTTTAAAAAAAATGATAAAAAAAATACGGGACAAATCCCGTCCCGTATTGATTCAAAACGGGACGCGCAATTTCTTTCTCAAATGCGGCACGATTCCGTGTTTTAAAGGACGGGTGGCAACCCTACAGTGCCAGGTAACCACCCATACAATCAGATTGTGATTCAGACTAGGAATGCAATGAATGTAATTACCCCGATCTACATACAAGGCAAAAGTCTTGCAACATTCAAAGATGATGGCTTGGGATAAGTACACCATAGAACATAAAAGAGCTTATGAAGCCTTGAACCGAAAAAAGCAAGATCTCAGAGATCGTAAAAAAAAAAAATAGGAGGTAATGTCGTTTTACTCGCTGTAGATTTTAGTCAAACATTACCAGTTATTCCACGAGGGAGACCAGCAGATGAACTCAACGCGTGTTTAAAATCCATGCTTCTCCCACGCTCGGTTATATGTCGCGTGTTCTCGGGTAGGTACACCAAAAAATGTATACATTTAAGCATGTAATGGTCAAACAAAAAATGAGGTATACCCGAAGGCACTGCAGTAGTACTTAATCTAACTTTACTTCTTAAATGTTAATGTTTTACTGTTTAATAATTTATACGCTTCTTATATGTTGTTCAAATTCTTTTTGTCAAAATACCAGTGACAGCGCAATGCACGATAACATGGAGTGAATACACCATACGCATCCGCCCACGGCCGCCCTGGTGTGCGCAGATAGGAGTTGATTCTACAATAAAATAAAATAAAGATAAAAAGAGTAATACAATCATCACCCATAAAGCGGATAGTAGACGTGACGTACTATATGTGTACCAGATTTCAAGTCAATAGGTGAAACGGTTTGCCAGCTACAGGTGATTTAAAATCCTGGACAGACACACAAATTGCCACGGTAGCAAATTACAGAAGAAGATTTTACTATTTAATAATTTATATTTATATGAAATGTGCTTCTTATATATTACTTCATATTCTCATATGATAATGATGTTAATGTTTATATTGATTTCTATGTTATTGAAACTGCATGTATG